>NC_053131.1:2919555-3019555 GCF_010015445.1 Perca fluviatilis
ATTACATGAAACTTAGAATGTGTGGTCTACATGCGATATATACTCTAGCCACGCCCATCTACACAGACCACGCCCCCTTTAATAACTAATGACCCATTTCTTGTAAACTATTGCGTGAGGCATCACTGAACTCTGCAGAGAGTTCCCTTTTCATTGGTTACGATTTGCAGTGTCTGAGTGTCACGCAAATGCACGGCCGCAAGGAGCGGCATCCGCCAGTACCCCCCCCGATGTGCTGGGAGGGGCCAGGGCCCGTTCATCGCTGCTTGCAGCTTTAATTATATTTTGTATTGACTTGGTGTGCGGGTACGATCTCCCAGGAGAAGTGTGCAACGCTTTACGGCACTGCGCCTGATTTTGGTGAAACTGGATCATATTTCACGGAGAAAATGTTCTGTTTTGCTCCGGCTGCTCTGCCTCCACTCTCGGTGATTCCCGGAGTTTCCTGATGAACAGAAAGCTGTGGTTCTTGCTAAAGCAACAGTCATTTGTCAAGTTGACAGAGGAAGCTCAGAAGCAAAAAGGAAAGAGTGATTGATGCAAGAGGCTGTCGGACAAGAGTAAATCTCAGACCGGCTTTTAGTCCTTGGTGAGAGCTTTGTGAAATAACAGGCTGCAGACAGGCGGCGAGCTGGCCGTCTTGGTGTTGGACTAGTGAGTAAGATTAGCTTCTTGCTATGTCTTGTGTTGTTGCACTTGCTTGATGTTTGCTGTGTTACGGTACAGATCCATTTCGTCCGACACGACTGAAGAGTGGTGTTGCGATGTCATACAGCCATGGTTGATGCTCCACGCCCCTGACCAGCAGCTGATTGGATGAACGCGTGTCATGGTGTCTTGCTGAGAATACGATCTCGTATTTTACAAAAATAGTTCACCGAAACGTGACAGGATGAGTAGGGAAAACTGTGGTAATTGTAGCCTATATGTGGCTGTGTGTGTGTGTGTGTGTGTGTGTGTGTGTCTCTCTCTCTGTCCGTCCGTCTCTCTCTCTCCATGTCTGATTGCGTGTCTCGCTGTGAGAAGTCCAGACAGCCAAAATCACCGTAAACCTGGCTCTTTTATTTTGAAATGTTTTATTTTGGTTAAATATCTGGCTGCACTGTGGTCTTCCTGTATGGGATTACCTGACTGGCTTGACACATATGCTCGCGTATCGCGTAAAAAAAAAAATAGAGGAGACGCTGAAACATAGGCACCGAAATAAAAATCGCTGCGCTACGCTTACTCCTGCGGTGTGTTCCCGGTGTTAGCAAAATGATGGACTAGTTTTTTATCATAAGTTATGTAATCATAACAAATGCATGTCTAAAGCTGTCCATATTTACGACAACGTGTACAGGTGAATTACACTTTAAAGCTGGAGGGGCGCTAAATCGAAGAAAAAAATAACCAGTTCAACTGCAAATGCTTGTTAATTTTTACTGAAGCAGATATTTGACTGCAGGACCTTTGCTTGTAATGCCATACTTTTCCATTATGGTATTACTCCATTTATTTAGGCAAAGGTCTTGAATGCTTTTTCTATACTGCCTATACAGTAGCAGAGGTTGCATAATTCACTGTTTGCGTGCATGCATTATGAAGTGCCATGCCCTTACGTGTTCAAAAATAATAAACCATTGGCTCGGAAAGCAAACCCACAACCACTTTCATCATGAAGTAGAATGGAGGAATTTGTCTTGTAAATGCATACGGACAGCTTACAGGCATATAGAGCACAGGGGGAAACTACAGGACACGTAAATAAGAGGTTTTTCTTTTCACGGTTAGTAAGGATGCTGCTACGGTTCCTCACAAGAATGCAAAACGGCTTGATTTATCGGACTGGAGCACAATGGAAGTGGAAATAAAAAAAAAAACGTAAAAGACCTGGGCTAAAAATAACAGGGGATGAGAAGTGGTGCATGCACCTCTAAAGTGAATTCTAAAATGAGATTTTGACCAGTGGTTCCACACCGAGGAACGACTAGCACTGAATTTACAGAGTGGTTTGTCCTTCTACAGACAGACAGACAGACAGACAGACACATATAGGACGCTTGATCAGCACACATGCACTGATTAATTGTTCATACTTACACCTTTCTTTTATATTTAGTAGTGTTGGTACCCTTTGTGCTATTCAGGGTGTTCTTACAAATCAGGCTTGGATGTTTAAGGAAAGGGGGAGTAGGAGAGTTCAGGTAACATTTCTGGGAATTTGGTGGTTTAATGACATGAGGAGTTTACATTCTGCAATTACACCCATAACACACACATCATCATCATCATCATCATCATCATCATTATTATTATTATTATTATTAGTTGGGTGCCAGACCTATCTCCACAGCGCCGTGTCAGTGATAGATTAAGGGTTGGCTACACCGCCTAGCTATTCTGGGGTAGAAAAAAAAACGCTCTGGCTTGTTTGCATTTCTTTAAACCAATCACAGAGCAGAGATAGCAAGAGGCTTTCCAGCAATGTACATCCATTGAGCCAGACGAGTAGGCAGATAGGGATTTTTTTAGACTGAATATCTTTGACAAAATAAATTTGACTCTTTGTATGCCAAAGAAACCACAGTATCAACAACAATATAATTCAACATATCAATAAATGAACAAAATGTGAAATGTTGAGATTGAAAAAGAAAATACTCTGGTTGGTGGATATTCAAAACCTTCTTGGGTGGATGGGATGTACTGGGGGAACTCGGACCTCAGTATTTCTAAAATCCTGCCTAAATGGACTGGAACTAAAGGTGCAACAATGGATCTTTTTTGTGGTTTGGACCAAGGAAAATAAAAACTAATTCACCAAATAATGGCAACTTTGCTGTCTAATGCCGCTTTTTGATGGGACTGTTCCGAAACAGGTAGCCAAAGATGCTTTAGCCCAAAGCAGTCTGATCCAGCAAGCCAGGTGCCTGTTTGACATGTGATTTTCAAGCAGAGCGCAAACAGGAGCAGTATAACATTTATACAAATGCTGAACGTGGTCCTGCTGCGCGCCCTGCTATGCCCTGTTACACCTGCTACGCTCTGCAGTGCCCTGCTACGTCCTGCTGTGTCCTACTATGCCATGCTACGCCCTGCAGTGCTCTGCTACGTCCTGTGACGCCCTGCTATACCCTGCTATGTCCTACTACGCCCTGCAGTGCCCTGCTACACCCTGCGGTTTCCTGCTACGTCCTGTAACACCCTGCAGTGCCCTGCTATGCCATGAACTACTACAACTACTATTTCTAGTCACTGTTCCATTATCTTTATTGTGACTATTTTTTGCCACTGTTCATCACACCCCCCAACCAGCACCGTCAGAAACCGCCGACCAAGATCCTGGGTCTGTCCCATGTTTCTCCCTAAAAGGGAGTTTTCCTTACCACTGTCGCACTAAATGCTTGTTCTTGGGGGAATTACTGGAATTGTTGGGTCTTTGTAAATTATGTGTGGTCTAGACCTACTCTATCTGTAAAGTGTCTTGAGATAACTCTTGTTATGAATTGATACTATAAATAAAAAGTAATTGCGAAGTCCAATAAATAGCAATATCATTTTCATTTGGTGTCAATCTAAACCAGTTTCCTTTGAGATTCTCAAATGACATTTTTAGAAAGATACAGTCACCTTCTTGAATACAATGTTCTAAAAAGCCAGGTTCAATACTTCCATAGTGTAAATAGTGTCCACCTTTCAGTCATTTTAAGGTCATTATTATGCCCAACTACAACTGTACCAAGAGAAATCATAGATATCATCAGCTAGAATGTTTCAGATGGATGCGTGAGGCGCCGGTGTTCTCGCCTCAGTACTCAGATTCGGATCATTCGGAACTGCCTGTGGAGGTTTTACAGGTGCTGACAGAGCAAACAGTGAACACTGCTGCTCTGCAAGAAAAGAAATACAGCAACACAACAGTTCTGCTTCTGCCACATGATTAGCTCTGCCCCCATTTCTTTTCTTTCTGCTTTTCTACACTCACAATGCTGACTTTAGTTACTGTGCCTGCTCTGCTGCCAGAGGCCATGCATGCAATAACCACAACCAGGGGCCATGCACGCAGCAAATATTCAACCTAAAATGTTCACACCTGGGCACCTGTTAAATCTGGGAACTGGGGAAAGATGACGGCCAAATGTCTTACAACACTGAATACAGTGCACATTAAGAATAGTAAATTGATGGGGTCATTTTAGGTAAAACAGGGGCACGAACACGCAGGGTCACAGGGTGCAGATAATACATTTAAAATCGACTTGGCTATTTTTAAGCTGAGGATGGACATCTTTAGCAGATCCCTCTCCTGCTCAGCTGATGCTGACGTGTTGTGGCGTGCCGAGCCGCAGGAGCAGCCAGAGATGAAGCGGAGAGCAAAGTTTCGGTCAGCAGCACGAGCCGACTCAACTGGCAACGCTTGCAGCAGCGAATCTCCCTTTCCTCACCATCGGCCTCTCCCATCCCTCTAATCAGCAGGCGGGTTAAACTGCAGCAGCTCGCCGCTCTGTGACACAGCAGGCCAACGCTGCATCCTCTCGGTGGCCTCTAACGAGGGTACTGTACTGAAATACGCTGCAGTGGCTTCAGTCTGGCTGGCAGCATGTCAGTCAAACCTCCAACGGCAAAGGGCAGCTTTGTTACCAACGTGATTTTGTTTTAAGAGGTCCCTCCGTTACTGGCTATATAATAACCCACATTTATTAGTGCTGAAGCCTTTCATTTTTAACATTATTTTGTTTAAAAATGTTTGAGACTCTCACAAGAAATTAATCCGAAGCCACACTGGGAACTGAAACTGCCCTCACCAATATTTGACCACAAACTGCTTTGTTCCAAAAAAGAAGGCGTGTGATCCTTCATGTGGGTGAATCTGCGAGACATTCTCATTTCATCGAGCAGCTTTTGTACTTTAGTTAGTCTGACTGAACGGGGGCTCTCAACTGGCTGACCTCTGGTGGTTTTTTGTTCCAAACACTGATGATTAGAAAACTGAATCTGAAGTTTGTCACATCATCAGCCGAAGCAGCAGCTAACTGGCAAAGACGGCGACGCACTGATGTGACAATATGAGTTCCACTCAAGTTCTAATTGCATGTTCAGCCCATGTTATTCATGTTATTCATGTGTCGCCGAGCACACATAATGAATAAACAAATCACACGACCACTCTGAGCAGGTCTCTGCAGCAGGGGGGAGGAAGTCACCGCATGTGTGCACACGTGTTTACACGTGTCTGTGTGTGTGTGTGTGTGTGTGTGTGTGTGTGTGTGTGTGTGTACATTAAAAAGGGGGGGGAAGGGTGAAGGGTGAGGGATGCCTGTCAAAGGGCAACCACACCCGCTCAGCGGCGCCGAGAGCAACTCCCCGGGCAGGAAGCTGACACTGTGCATCAGTCAGGGCACAGGAGGAGGACACCGTCACCCACATCTCCCGTGATCCCTGACAGCATCCCAACCTCCTCCAACTCAACCCGACAGCCCGACACGTTCCCGCATTGCAGGGAGACAAGACTCGACTCGCTCTTTTTTCATCCAGCCGCAGCTCGGGATGAAATTAAGAGGGAGGAAGAAAAGATTTGAACCGAGCAAATAAAAATTCCGAGACTTTTGAGTGGGAGAGAAAGGACTGAAGGGGAAGAAGGAAGAAGGAAGAGGGTGAGGAAAAGGTGAATGGAGTACAATGAGGTGGAGGAAGAGGAAGAGAGGTTTAGGAAGAAGGAGGGAGAGGAGGACGATTAACAGAAGAAAAGAATGAAGGAGAAGGACAGTGACAAATAAAAAAAAAGATTACTAACCAGAAAAAAAACACTAAAAAAGAATGACAGTTACATTTTAAAGTGCAGTTTTCTGCTGATATTTTCTTCCAACTAACACAAAAAATATCTGAGTGGCTTTAGTGATATGTCACAGCATTTCGCAATGCATTTATTGCGTCATTTGAGAGAGATATATATATATATATACACACACACACATATACACACACACACATATATATATATATATATATATATATATATATATATATATATATATATATATATATATATATACATACATACACACACTCACCTAAAGGATTATTAGGAACACCTGTTCAATTTCACGTTAACGAAATTATCTAATCAACCAATCACACGGCAGCTGCTTCAATGCATTTAGGGGTGTCGTCCAGGTCTAGACAATCTCCTGAACTCCAAACTGAATGTCAGAATGGGAAAGAAAGGTGATCTAAGCAACTTTGAGCTAGGGCTGTGCAATTAATTGAATTTCGATTTCGGCTCCCAACGATCACCAAAATAGTATAATCGAGAAAAAACGATTATTTTGCCATGTTCTGTTTCGCAAGAACACACTTATTTTGTCTTGTGTTCTGAATGACACGCGCATGCGCACATCCGCACGCACACATCGGCCCCTCCCGAAGCCAGTCAGGGAGGCCAGTCGTGTGCATATCATCCGCTGGAATTTAAAAACTCAGCGCGAGTAAAGATAGCAGCAGCGTTTGGCAAACAACTCAGTTGTCTGGGAACAGCTAACGTTAGCTAACCCTGGTCCCTCTACCTTTGCCCCCTCGCTGTAGTCATTGACATATATAAAAGGCTGTAGTAGACGTTGTATTCTCCCGACACGCTGTATTCACTTACTGTTTAAAACTTTTTCCAGCTTAGTGGGGGTGCATAGACATACTGCTAAAAACCAACATGAAAAAACAGAGTAATGTTCCCTCAGCATTTAGTTTTGTTGTTAACCTGTATGTAAATGAGCAGGGACGTTAAATCACCTGTTTCACATAATGTTACTCTAAGGTACCGTCTATGTGCTGGATTTTTCCTAAGGTTAGCTAGCAAATAATCCCACTGACGGCGACATTATTGTTGATATTTTGGCACAATGTAATGCCAGTAGTAGTGGTCATAGTGAGTGAACATGTGATGTGAGATGCTCATTGTGTTATGTCTGTGGAGCTGGTCATTAGCTGTGTAACGTTGTGTGATATCTGTAACAGTAGTAAAACAGTTTTTATTCTGATCCAAAGACTCTTTCTGTGAGATAAAGGACACTAACAGATTATACCCTGGACACTATCCATTATATCCAAATGTTAATGAGTAATCGTGTTAAATAATCGTGATTTCAATATTGACAAAAATAACCATGATTATTATTTTTTCCATAATCGAGCAGCCCTACTTTGAGCGTGGCATGGTTGTTGGTGCCAGACGGGCTGGTCTGAGTATTTCCCAATCTGCTCAGTTACTGGGATTCTCACCCACAACCATTCTTACCATTTCTAGGGTTTACAAATGAGGCTACAATTTGCACAAGCGCACCAAAATTGGACAGTTGAAGACGGTAAAAATGTGTTTGTCTCGATTTCTGTTGAGACATTCAGATGGTAGAGTCAGAATTTGGCGTAAACAGAATGAGAACATGGATCCGTCATGCCTTGTTACCACTGGGCAGGCTGGTGGTGGTGGTGGGGGTGTAATGGTGTGGGGGATCCCTTTCAACTTCAGAACTGCCTTCATTCTTTGTGTCATTGATTCAACAAGGTGCTGGAAGCATTCTCTAGAAATGTTGGCCCATATTGATAGGATAGGATCAAAAACAGTATTAGTATGGTGTTCCTAATAATCCTTTAGGTGAGTATATTTATTAGGGGTGTGCAAAGCAGCTGGTATTTGTATCTGTATTTGTATTCGAGTAAAATTCAAAATAGGCGTAAAAATCCAGTTTTTTTGCGTTACACTTCTAATTTACGTTAAAGTGTAAGTATTCTTTAATTATATCCATTATAATAATTATGGATATGCAATATTGGTTGATGTTTTTTCCATAAATCCAGCAATGAACATGTAACAAGGAACGTCATTGAAAAGAAAATAACATAACAGCCTTTACCTCATCCATGGTTAAACCAACAACTAATAAAATACCTTTGTGAACATTATGAACCCCACCACCACCCGTCCTTGTTGGACACTGAACAGACAGAATAAAAACAAATAACACTTCAAAGAACTGTTCTTCTTCTGAAAAACTTCTTTCTAATGCACAGAATTCCAAGAACTAAACTTTATCAACCCCTGATTGGGAGATCTGGCAGAACAAAAGTTGTATTCTATATAATACTCTTATAAACTAAAAGATACAGCCCTGCTATTGTCAACTGTCTGCCAAAAAACAGACACAAATGTTTTTTTTGTTTTGTTTTATGTTTTTTAATTTTTGTTTGTTTTATGTTTTTTCGTTTTTTCATTTTTTTTTATCTTTTTTTCATTTTTTTATGTTTTTTATTTTTTTATGTTTTATGTTAACCATAACTTAACCATATTTCACTTGGAAGAAGATATCTTCTGCCAACATATTCTCAGTTAAATTTCTCCATGTTGTATTTTGTGAACACAAGCTCCTCCACATGTGAGGGGAGCAGTCTGGAGCGATGTGGGGACACAATATCTCCTGCTGTGCTAAAGATCCTCCTCGTAGGCGACGTGGGGCAGGGGGAGTACTTGTTACTGGGGGGCAGCTGATATTTCATTGCTCATGGTGAGGGCTGCACAATCATTTTGACCAGAAGGTCACTGCAGGATCTGAGGTCAGTGATTCAGTGCGTCCCTGCCTACGTTAGCTCTCAACTATCTTGAGGGAGGTCATAGCACCAGATGAGGCACATTTGCTTTGGCTTTTGGTTTAGCAAGATTGTGCATTGCCCCCAAAAGAGGGCTTTTTCCCACTGGTCTCACTCTCGACTGAGGATGAACTGGCAGCTTCAGGTACCCCAGAAACATCATCCGCTTGGAGTTCTGCATCCACCTCTGCAGCCACATCTGCCTTGAGCCTGTCAAACTCTGATGTACTAAGTAGTGACATGGGCAAGCTCTTAAATCGGGGATCCAGTAGGGTGGCTTTAAAGTAATGACCCGAGGAGTCATCAAAGACAGCCTGGAAGCGCTGAGCCAACTGAGACTGCAATGTAGTCACCATTTTAAGTGCCTCTGGAAGAGCCTGTACATCCACATCCACATTTAAGTTTGTTAATGCAGTCTTGAGAGCCTGCACACAAGGGATAACAGAAGACAGAGAAGCCACATCCTCACACACAGTGCGTGTTGCCTCCTCAAATGGTTGTAGTATTTTCACAATGGCCTGCACTAGTTCCCATTGATGGTGTGACATTACACCTCCCAGATCCATCTCTGCACTCATGGTAGTCAGTGATCGTCTCTGCTCCAACAGCCGCTGGAGCATGTGGAAGGAGGAATTCCACCTGGTTGACACATCATGCACCAAAGTGTTCTTGGGAAGGCCAAGTTCTTCCTGGATTTTGTGAAGTTTGTTCACAGCTTTGTTTGATCTGTGTACAAACCCAGTGATCCTGCGAGCAATCAATATCACATTGGTCACTCCCCGGCACTCCTTTAGAGCAGCTGTTACCACTAGGTGTAAGTTGTGAGCCATACACCTAATGTGCACATAGTTGCCATCAGCTATTGCCTTAACCATGTTAGTGGCATTATCTGTGACAAAATACTCAACAGAAAACTTCGCTCCAACATCATCTTGCCATTGTTTCACAATGGCCTGGAGGTGATGTAAAATGTTGCTTGCTGTGTGATCTTCATTAAGAACCTCCATCTTGAGAAGTGCTGTCACACGTTTATGTTCATCTATTCCTTGTGGACTCTGTTTGCATTCTATCCAGTGGCCAGTGAGAGAAAGATATGCATTGGTGGAAAATTTGCTCGTCCAGATGTCAGACGTGCAGTGCACAAATTTCCCTTCAATTTTTGAGAGAGCTTCTTTTACTTTTGTTTTTGCATCTTGGTAAAGTTGTGGTATAACTGTGCGAGAGAAATGCCAACGAGATGGTAGTTGGTATCGAGGTGCAACCACATTGAGAAGCTTGCGAAAACCTTTATTCTCCACTACTGAGTAGGGCATCATCAGGTCAAGGCAAATCATTTCTCCCACTGTGTTTGTTATTTGCTTTGCAGTGGGGTGGTTGGGTGGATAAGCCTGTTTTGCATTAAATGCAGCTAATATAGGTGATTGAAACTGACTTGCAGGGGCAGAACATGGCTGTGATGATGATTTGGTGCTGGTGGGGGGATTTGTGCTTGTGGGGGGTTTGGCAGACAGTACCAGGAGAGGATGCTTTAAGTGCATGTGATTATGCATAGCAGATGTTGACAGATGTTTGATATCTCTGCCTCTGCTGATTTGACTCATCACTTTGGTTTTATCTGCAGCACTGACGGTAAAATGCTTCCACACAGAACTTGAGCAAGTTTTTTTGGCTGGTGGAGGACCAAGAGATGGCTCAGCAGCAGCCACACTCTTTTCTATGTGGTTGCCCAAATCCATGTGGGGAGTTTCAGCTAAGAGTGACGGAAGCTATGCTAAGGTTAACTAGCCTAGCCTATAGCCTACATTTTGCTGTCTGCAAAAGACCGAGTAACAAAAACGTACCATATAACTCCCACAAGTGCATACAATTCGACACAACTACACAAGCATTTTTTTAAACCTTTTTAACCGAACGTTAATGTTACTCTGTCAACAGCCTATTGTCTAAATGACCGAGCTAACAGAGCTACGTAAACAGAGCGAACATAAGAGCACCCGACTGCAGACGTCAATAACGCAGCGTAACGGAATAATCTCCCGATCAAACTCCGCTTCCCGAAAGTTATAAACTGCCTCCGGAACCCAGTTAATGTACAAACAAATCTATTCAATAAAAATAGTGATGCAGTTAAGGGTTGTTTCGCTCCGCCGAGCCCTCTCTGTTGCTGTGTGGAGCAGCCTGTGTCAGTCACCTCTTTTACTCTTTTCCCCGACTCCTGAACGTCACTCACTCACTCACTCATTCGGGCATGCACTGCGGATGAGGAAACGCAGCTTTTTGATATAAAGTTTTTCTTGTTCCCGAATACAAATATTTTTTAAAGTATTTGTTCGAAATAAGTATTCGTAAAAACCACATTATTTGTGCCTTTCCGAATACCGTATTCGGGTTCGGCTCCACCCCTAATATATAACAGTTAGCATGCTAACAGCAGCATGCTAACACGCTCACAATAACAATATCTTGATGTAGATAGGTATCTGTGGTGGAAGAAGTATTCATATACTTTACTTAAGTAAAAGTACTAATACCATACTGTAAAAGTACACCGTTAGAAGTAGAGTCCTGCATTGAAAATGTTACTTAAGTAAAATTATTTAAGAATTATCAGAAGAAAATTCTCCCATTGTAGAAAGAGTAAAGGATCCAACCAGTTGTGTCTTTAATGGTCTCATCATCTCAGCGTGACTTGTAGCCGTTATATAGTCGGCTAGTTTACTTTAGAATCAAACATCAGATTTTATAAACTCCATGTGTTCTGTGTGCAGAAATCTGAATGTGTAAAGTAACTAGTAACTAAAACTGGAACAGATGAATTTAGTGGAGTAACTAAGTAACTAGTAACTAAAGCTGGAACGGATGAATGTAGCGGAGTAACTAAAGTAACTAGTAACTAAAGCTGTAACAGATGAATGTAGTGGAGTAACTAAAGTAACTAGTAACCAAAGCTGTAACAGATGAATGTAGCGGAGTAACAAATTATAAAAAAAAAAATAAAAATAATATTTTTTTTAGTTAAAAAAAAAATAAATAAAAAATTAAAATAAAATTTTGTTTTTAATTAAATAAATTTTTAAAAAAATTTTTTAAAGATTTATTTATTTTATTAATAAAAAAAAAATTAAAAAAAGCTGTAAAATAATGTTGGAGTAACTAAAGTAACTAGTAACTAAAGCTGTAACAGATGAATGTAGTGGAGTAACTAAAGTAACCAGTAACTAAAGCTGTAACGGATGAATGCTGCGGAGTAACTAAAGTAACTAGTAACTAAAGCTGTAACGGATGAATGTAGCGGAGTAACTAAAGTAACTAGTAACTAAAGCTGGAACAGATGAATGTAGCGGAGTAACTAAAGTAACTAGTAACTAAAGCTGGAACAGATGAATGTAGTGGAGTAACTAAAGTAACCAGTAACTAAAGCTGTAACAGATGAATGTAGCGGAGTAACTAAAGTAACTAGTAACTAAAGCTGGAACAGATGAATGTAGCGGAGTAACTAAAGTAACTAGTAACTAAAGCTGGAACAGATGAATGTAGCGGAGTAACTAAAGTAACTAGTAACTAAAGCTGGAACAGATGAATGTAGCGGAGTAACTAAAGTAACCAGTAACTAAAGCTGTAACAGATGAATGTAGCGGAGTAACTAAAGTAACCAGTAACTAAAGCTGGAACAGGTGAATGTAGTGGAGTAACTAAAGTAACTAGTAACTAAAGCTGTAACAGATGAATGTAGTGGAGTAACTATAGTAACTAGTAACTAAAGCTGTAACAGATGAATGTAGTGGAGTAACTAAAGTAACTAGTAACTAAAGCTGTAACAGATGAATGTAGTGGAGTAAAAAGTCCAATATTTCTCTCTGAAATGTAGCGGAGTAGAAGTAGAAAGTGGCATGAAGAGAAAAGACTCAAGTAAAGTACAAGTACCTCAACATTTGGACTGAAGTACAGTACTGGAGTAAGTAGGTATAATGTTGGGATAATGGTTAGGATGTCGACCATTTTAGTTTAGCGTGTTAGCAAGTACAGCTGAAAGAGGGGGAGGAGAAGACAGAAAAAGAAAAGGAGATAAGAGGAAGGTCTGTAACATGTTTTAATAACCATCCCTAATAAATGGTAAATTAATAGTTATTAGAAATAAGTTAGAAATCATTTACTGTTAACTAACAACAAAATTATAATTAATGTTTACCAATTCTTAGTCATGCTATAATTTATGTCATTTTATCTGTTTATTGTTACTCACATCATGACATTTATATATTATATTAAGATCCTGTTAATGATTAACAAATTGTTTATAAACCGTCAATAAACATTATGTGCAGGGTTTCCCGCAGCACTCTGCAGCTACGGCAGCCGCCTAACCGGCAATTTCCACTGGATGCGGAACATCTGCGGAACGTCTGCGGAACGTCTGCGCAACGTCTGCGGAGTCATTAGGTTTCCATTAAAGTCAGTGTGTGTATTTCCACAGACTGCAGAACGTCTGCGTCCAGACTCCGTCCCAGTCCCGTCAGTCCGCAGCCCTCCGGAGCAGATACGCAGAGCTTCTATTTTTGACGGACGACGGAGAGCTCCGCAGCAATTCAGCACACGGCAGAAAGTGCGGGACAGGAAGTCGAGCACAGAAACAAAATAAAATACACCGTGCTCACGGCGGATCATGTTTCCCTGCACTACACCTTGAAAACACAGCTCAGAGCTGTTTCCCCTCTACTCCTCTGGATGGAAACTAACTGTTGTTGGTTTTGTGGTTCTATTCTATGTGAATTCGCGAGAACTTGTGGGTCCTCGTGACTACAGCTGTCAGTCACGGCCGCAGCCGTTCCGCAACAAATCCGGACCCGGTGGGTATTGACGGACGGCGGAGCACGCAGCAGACACGCAGCGGAGCCGGTCCGCAGCTGTTACGCATCCAGTGGAAATCCCCGGTAAGCAACACGCGCCTGCCGCCTTAACTACGTCATCAAAAACATGTTACTCTGTCCTGTTTTTCCCTTTCATTCCAAACCACACGGCTGACAACCTGCAGATGGAGGCGGTGGACACAGGCTCGGACAGAAACGCCACGGGCTGCTGTGGACTTGTCTCACAAGTGGTTTCAGGAAAGTGGCTGCGTGTGTCCGACAACGCACAGAGCATTAACCGGTACAAGCCTACAGCTGGCCGCGGGCACGGAGTGCCGAAAGTATGTCAGAGCCTCCTGGACGGTGAACTGAGACTCCGTTACCTGCTTGTCGGTCAATGGATTATGATCGGTTAACATTTCATTGTTCTATCTTTTGGAAGGCTGGCTGCCAAAAATCGCCACTTACTAGCTAATGAATTAGCCTGAGGTAGACGCTAGCTCTCAGTAAACAGAAGTGACATGGCGGCTGGCGTCTGGTGTGTGTGTGCCAGTGTTTGTGTACGTGCATGTGTCATCCCGCCCCCTGTGAAGCGCCGACATGCAGACAGCATTTTCTCGCCATGTGGCAGATACCCACATAGATATAGGTATAGATAGATATAATTTATTAATTATATATTATTTAAATTTAATATTTAGTGTTTAATAAACAATTGTTAAATGTAGTACAGAGTCTGTAGTCTATCGCACAAACAAGCCCCCCCTGGCAGATGGCAACTAACTGTCACATTACCATTTATTAGTGATGGTTATTAAAGGGTCTATTTTTTTTTTCAACAATGCGCTCTTTAACATGAGGTTGACACAATACAGCACTACTACTTTAAGTTTAAATTACTATACAATTTAATACGTATTATAAAGGTTTTATCATTATTTTATCATTTTAATTAATAAAGCTTTCTCATTTGATGTTTATGTTCTAATTATCTGACCTTGTTCTTTGACTTTAGTGTTTCTGATGGCATGCTTTCTACTTTATTGCTGTTTATTTATTGATTCTGTATTGTGTAATCCTTAAGCGTTTTGAAAAGCTTTTTTTTTTTCTCTCAAACTTCGTCAGAGCCTATAGGATTATAATAATGATAATAATAACTTTTATTCATATAGATGACGAGAGGAAGAACAAGAGGTTGGAGGAGGAGGATGAAGAAACTATTTTATGTCCCAACTGGCATTACATTACATGCTGAGGCATCCAGCCATGTACTCATTTGATTCCCACTCAGAAATGTAGTCAGATGTCATCCCCCCCCCGTACAGCTCCCTCTCTCCTCTCACACTGTACTATGTGCTCTCTAATAAAACAGAGACACCATGGAAATCATCTTCTCCGGTGGCTCGGTACACTCAGCTGCACATCATGTACTGGGAACATCATCTTTTCAAAATCTATCAAAGACACATCATCCAGCACGGCTCTATCCCTTCTTTTTTTATTTTTGAATTATCTAATAATAAAATCCCCCAAAAATAATCTTCTAAAACACAGAGAGTTGGTTGTTTGCACAAAGATTGCTTTTGCAGAAGCTTATTGGAGTAAAAGCACGTGCCTGCTGCAGCGAAACACTCACCTTTAGTGGTTTCGTCTTCGATAGGCTGCTTGAAGAGAGTGATGTCCTTAAAAGTGCAGAGGAACAGAACCACCTTGTCGTTCTCGTTCCTGATGGGAGCCACTTGCATGTAGAACCACACTGGACTTCCTGCAGAGACATTAGGAAATCTTAGCTGTGTCCACCTAATAGGGCATGCATATGTTGTTTTCAGTGGTGTAATGTAAGTACATTTACTCAAGTACCGTACTTACAGCTTTAGCGCGTAACTTTTTGATATTAATGAACTTCCGTTACATTCAAGCCGTTGCCAAATGAGTTGCTACAAAGCTAATTCACTTTTTTAATTAGCAAAGCATGCAGCATGGTGGCCCAGTGGTTAGCACTGTGGCCTCACAGTGCTAAGTGCCCTTGATCAAGGCACTGGCTCAGATCTGGAGTTGGTCCCCGGGCGCTGTGATTGGCTGCCCACTGCTCCCTTGAGGGATGGGTTTGAGAGAATGAATTGTGAAAAGTGTGTCTGTGACAATAAAGTACCTTTTATAAAGTACCTTTATTTAAGACTATCAGCTCCACACAACTCTCTCTGGATTTCTCAGTAGGACTATGTTCAGGAGATTGGGGCGTCCGGTGACTTTCCCACGCAGAAACTGGAGTGAAGATAATGACCTCTTCTGAAGAGTCCATCATGTTTTTGTAATCCTCCGTGTCCTCCTTGGCTACTAGCAAGACAGAAACTACGCACTATAGCTTTAACTACAAATGTTGAGGTACTTGTTCTATACTGAGTCTTTTCTTTTCATGCCACTTTCTACTTCTACTCCGCTACATTTCAGAGAGAAATATTAGACTTACATTCATCTGTTACAGCTTTGTTTAGTCTACGTATAGTGTGAGAAAACGGTGAAGACTGGCCATCACAATTCCCCAGAGCCCAAGATGGTGTCTTTAAATGTCTTGTTTTGTCTGACCAACAGTGAAAAAACTCAGTTTACAAAGACATATTTTGTTAAACAGACCTACTTTTTTTTTCATTTCATTAGTTTTTATGAAACATAAATTTGGAACAAGCAGGTGGTAAAACACTCACTTCCCTGGATCAATCTGAACACAATCTGCTCTGTTTCAAATAATCAGGCAATCTAAAGACTCTCCATTTCCTTTGTGCATTGCATCAATGGACAATAGTGTCCAATGACAGCAGAGTCAGGAATCCAGAATTCCAAAACTCTACTCTGCTCACTGGTGATGTACATGGTGTTGATTATTTCTTACGCGCTGTTTAAATGACCCATAATTCAAACAGAATGTTATGGCCATCAGTCACTTTTAGGCAACTCCCTGCTCTTTCTGTACACTGATAACGAGTTGAAGTTGTCGTGACTTTATCGCCTCCTCACACACTTTCAGGAGAGCGAAGTTCAACAAAGTTGCACTAATGTCATAATTTCTGTGGATCCAAGTTCTTCGTAGTCATCATCCATCTCTTTTGTACCCAGCCTCCATAAGGGCCCGTTCCCCTGATTTGTCAGCACATTTGAGCCATTTTAAAATTGATCTTTTCATATTTTTACCGTTCCTCCCTTCTCCGCTTCATATTTTGCACTCGCAAGTGATCCCTCTTGGGAGACAGGAACATTCGGGACTAATTCTGTCTGCACACTTTGTGCACTGCTCTCCTCACCAACGCTGCTGATCTACCGCTCACTGTGCTGCTGCTCTCCTATCAGACTATTCTCCTACCTTAGTGACCTGTCAGTTATATTTCAGCCATTTTAACTTCATTTTCATTAGGATTTTATTAAACCATTCATCATTTTCCCACAGAGGTTTTATTTGACCTATCTATCTATCTATCTATCTATCTATCTATCTATCTATCTATCTATCTATCTATCTATCTATCTGCATACCTTAACATAATATTAACAGGGGTTTAAATGACCCATCCTCAAACCGGGTATCAGAGTATGAATAATGAAAGAACAAGGAGCTCAAGTCCTTCGCACAGGAAGTAAAATTAAATACAATATGATAAAGAACAATAATAAAGTGGCAACATCTTAACATCAAAGCACAAAAATGTAAACTAACACGTGTATAATTCATGAATAGAGTTTGTGAAGTCATAAATGAACTAATAATAATAATAATAATAATACTTATACTATCGACACAGAGACAAGAAAGACGTAGCTCAGTCATCTGCAGACGGAAAACTAGCTAACCCCTGGGCACAGACGTGCAAAAGGTCCCCCCCCCCACCCCTCTTGGTGTCTTTGTGTTCGTCCCTTTGTAGCGTTTTTGCGTCACTTTGTAGCTGTTTGTGTGTCTTTATGACTCTTTTGCCTTCTTCTTTGTGGTTGTTTTGCTTTGGTGCAGGGGGCCCTTGCCTGACTGCTTGGGCCCTTGGGCCTGTGCCCCATAGGCTCATTCAATAATCCATCCGTGCGTATTATCACCTTTTTTAAAGTAATATGGCAAACCTGTTAGCAAACACTTGCTTATTTTACATTCAGCAATTACAGAGTTGTGTTTATGTCCAATAGTATCTCTCTTTCATCCGTTTTTGGTCTCTACCAACATCTGAGGGAAGTGTATGTCTCTGTAGCTGCTAAATGCTCCACTATGTTAAGCAGCTAGTCTAACTGTGTCTGTGTGCAGTTTGTCTGTACCTGCTGAGTAGGTAGAGTGCAGTGGGTTTATCAGAGCTTGTTGCTAAAAATGGCTGCCTGCAACCGCTGTAAACAGCGCTGATAAAAGCAAGGAGACTGAACCAAAAGCGTAAAGCTGTGGGCAGAAACACCAAGACAATGAGCTGAAATGTGCTAAATTTCTCTGTAGAGCTGAGGCCCACTGCGGAGTCAAGCGATAACAGCAGCTTTGTGAAAAAAATAACAAAATAAAGTTGCACTGTAAAAATCAGTTTAGAGAAGAAGGTGAAGTGAATGGCTGAAGGACAATAAAACCTTGGTCACCTCTAGTTCTTCAAATCAACTAAAAGACTCGGCAGCACCTGAAAATCCTCCACATAGAGTATCGGGTTAAAGATTCAATGACATGGTCCGTACTATCATAGAGATTATAGCTTAAGGGGAGGTACACAAGCCTCTCGTGCTGAAAATGATAAATGACAATGATTCATAAATGATTCAGTAATTCACCAAGCAAACATACGGATTCAAGCTTCTCAGAATTGATGATGTCCTGCTTTTCTGCATTTTAAGTCCTTGCAAATTGAATATATTTGGGTTTTAGACTGTTGGCTAGACAAAAGAAGCAAAAAAAAAAAAGAAAAAAAAAAGAAAAAGACAATTCTAAAAAGCGAATCATTTGTAGAACGAATGATTGATCCATCACTTGAAGAAAGCACTGAACAGATTATTGGATAATGAAAATAATGGTTAGTTGCAGGCCTCGCTTCCTAAATTTCCCTCGGGATCAACAGAGTATCTACCCATCTACCTATCTTCCTCGTGTCAGTGTCTGGTAACGATGCAAGTGAGCACTCACTGTTCTTTCTGTACAGCAGGATTTCAAAGCAGTTGGACTCATAGTTGTCGAACGTCTGTCTGACTTGGTCGATGCTCTTCTTGTCCGTCAGCTCTCCGTACATAAAACTGGAAAAGGAAACAGGAGAAAAAGCAGCAATCAATAGGTGACCCTGTGGCCTTTGCCCCTGCGTTACAGTACAGCACGTGTGTTTGCATTGTCGATCTGTATTCTTACCATGAAGTGTCCATTAAACTTTAGGTTTGGGTTTTAAAGAGTGAACTGATGCAGCAGAAGTTAATTCCGCTCACAGTGAAGGAATGGATTTGGATTGGTGCAGCCTGCTTTTTCTGGCATGGTTGTAATTATTCCTTAAAGGGTTAAGGACATTTTAATATAATATAATTATATAATTAGTCTGAGTCATTACTTTCCTTCCCAGCAATGATTGTGTTTACATGCATATTCATATCCTGGTTTTGATCATATAAATATTTGATAAACAATATTTACCGTAGGGTACAAGTGAGTCTTTTGTAATGAAAGAGCATTAACCGTCCCACCCACACCGTTTGATTGACAGGTGGAAACTCAGAGTAGAAACCCCCACAGCACTGAGTACTTTAAAAAAATATACATAAATAAATATAATGTGAACATGGGTAATTTAAAAAGTTGTATAAGAAGCTCCACAATGTTGTGATGTTTTCTGCCAGTTTCACAAGAATGCTGATGCTTTATTCAATAAAGAGACTTCGGCATTACCCCTGTTTATTAGATTTATAGCCGCATTACAGCTGAGAGAAGAAACGGGTGAGGAATCTTAAATACCCTTCAGCTAAGAGGAATGGGTTGAGAGGAGCGCCCGGTGGAGCCCCAGAGAGATGATAAAGTTAGAATGATAATTGTCTTCAGGACAGAACTTGCACAAGTTTCATTCCACATTTAAATTTCAAAATATAAACAGTAATTTAAATGGAAGTTTGGGGATTTTGGGACACTGACCAAGCAAGAGGGGCTCATCTTTAATGAATAACAGCTATACCCAATAGCATATTGCAGCAGTGGTCCCTCATCACAAGTTGAATTTGACTTGTGAGCAGTTCTACCACAGACTGATTTTCCCTTCAAAAAAAAGAGTTTTAAGGTCCAAAGAAGTAAAACTACCAAATATTTTACCAACATTAGAGTAATATTTGTCTTGCAGAACAATGTGTTTTTAATTTCCCATCATTGACAATAGACCGTATAAAAGAAGTGGACGTAGCCACCGTGACGCAACCCATTGGTTTGTGGACTTCCGTTTTGAAGCCTTGAGATTGCCATTTTGGCTTTTGCCACGTTGTTTTTTTTGCCGCCAGAAGTGACCATATTTTGACAAGAGGATGGAGCTGGGGAGGAGCAAGGCGGGGAACTGACGGACAACCAGAGGACCCTATGCACGGCACCGTGGTAGCAACTTGTCAATCACAAGGTAGCCACGTCCTAAAGCATCCCCTGCTTTATCGTCTATTTATAAATAAATGGGACCATAAGTTACTAAATTAATATCATGCTGTAGTGAAGAAGACTTGAGACCATAAACTCATTATGAAAATGTTTACTGAGGTACTAAATCAAGTGAAAAGTAGGCTCATTTCCCCATAGAGCTCTATGTAATCAGACTTCTGATTGGAGCCAGTGGAGTCGAAAGAATGCAGGTTTTAGGCACTTCCAGATTGGCCTCACTTTTCAAGCATGGAGGTTGCCACTTGGTCCTGACCCCCAGACTGGGAGCCACCAGTTTACAGCATTTATTGTTTTTTCCCTTTACACTACAGTACATGTGACCTTCGGTAACCCTTGTGTCCTCATGTGAATCGTTGATATGGCTGCACCAATGTCACAAAGTCATACAATTGTACTGCAGTCAAAAGATCAAAAATGACTCCCAGAAAAAACATGGCACAAGGCCCCATTAACGAGCCTGCGTCTCCCATCAGTCTGGCAGCAGCCTGGAAGTTTAAGCTCTCGATTTGGGGCTCTTCTTTCCTCTCAGTGTCAGCAGGGAGTGGGCAGATAAATCTCAGTGCCCCTGTTCTCACTTAGCTCGGTGTCTGACGGAGCCTTTTTAGCCCCCGGCTAGTCAAGGCAATCACCCCTGGTCAGATCTGAGAGTCGCCGGAGGAGATGAGTCCTCCTTTGGAGTCAAATTTAAAAACGTCCTGACTGACAGGCCGTTTTTATCTCTCTCTCTCTCTACATTGTAGATTCTCACTGAAGGCATCAAAACTATGAATGAACACATATGGAATTATGTACTTAACAAAAAAGTGTGAAATAACTGAAAACATGTCTTATATTCTAGTTTCTTCAAAGTAGCCACCCTTTGCTCTGATTACTGCTTTGTACACTCTTGGCATTCTCTTGATGAGCTTCAAGAGGTAGTCACCTGAAATGGTTTTCCAACAGTCTTGAAGGAGTTCCCAGAGATGCTTAGCACTTGTTGGCCCTTTTGCCTTCACTCTGCGGTACAGCTCACCCCAAACCATCTCGATTGGGTTCAGGTCCGGTGACTGTGGAGGCCAGGGGCCTCATGTATAAAAGACTGTGCAGCTTTCATACCAGAAGATGGCGTACGGCCAAAACTTGAAAAGTACCTACGCACAGAAATATTCACATGTATAAAACCGGTCGTACGCCAGGTCCTGAGCACCTTTCCTTTATACATGACAATCCACGTGAAATTGAGCGCACATGAATGAGTGACCGACCCCGCCTTGCCTCCTCCCATAAATGAATATGGAAATTACTATAAATGTGCCCCCCGACGTCATTCTTTGTCCAATCACAACGTGTTATCCCGCTGCAGACGAAAAAAAAAAAAAAACTTCACTGACTGAGGTTGAGGTGCTGATTGCGGAGGTGGAGGCGAGAATTTTTTTTTTCTGTTTGGAGGTTTGTCATCTTGGATAAGCAATAAAAGAAAATGCCCAGAATGACAAATGGTGACCGGGCGGTGAATGCACCGAACCATGGCAGAATAATAAAAAAATAAAGTTTAATGTCGAAGTGGAAAGCAAGAGAATAGTGGCAGCGCCACACCACTTACAGAACAACATACATCTCAGTGTCAGTCCAAATTACGCCAAATAAGCAGTTTGAACTCACTGATGTAATGCCATTTATTTTATTTATTAAGTGTTAAGTGTTATTAAGTAGGCTCAGTGAAACTGAGTCCAGCGCGAGGGAGACCTGACTCAGAGGAGGAGATGTTAGTGAGGCCAGCATCTCCACGGCAGGTGACGTGCGCACAGATCCGCTGTGCCACGCATGGATGAAATAATGAAATAGTAAATAGGACTACAGTAACAGAAATATGTGCAAAATTAAGACAGTCAAGACGGCCCATTGTTTGGTGGACCAGGTACACCTTGTTCACTTTATAACCTACAAATCATCCACGGGATTAATGACGCATCACATGAGTTAATCCCCCCCGACACAGCGTTTGTTCCTGGGGAGATGGATCCGTGTGTCCCGCCTCCTGTGCGCCATGGATGTCTGAGCCTCAGCAACTAAAGACTCACAGACACTACTGCATTTTCCGTGTAATTTTCTGCGAGTAAGATATTTCATCTATGGGAAATACAGAGGATGACTGAAAGTATTTTTAAGTGGATTTATCAATAATTTTCCATCCTCATGTTTAACAGAGATCAAGTAGCCTGCGAATTAAACAGTTGTGTTAAAGATGTGAAACATTATTCACATAAATGATCAAACTTTTATGGAGTATCAGCGGATATAATTTTTAATTTTTTTTTCATAGACGTTACAGACGTATGCCAGTAACTGCAGTGGAAACTTTATTTTGTAATGTTTAGTGATTTTCGCTACGTTACAGAGCCAGAAAAGACTTTGCGGACGGCCCGCACATTCTCACGACTGCTCAACAGTTTGCGTGACGGCCCGCACATTCTCACGTCAAGTAAATTTTTTTATACATCACAAAGTGTCCGTGAAAACCAGCATACGCAAGCTTTTCGTGCGTACGCAACGTTTATACATGAGGCCCCAGGTCATCTGGCGCAGCACTCCATCACTCTCCTTCTTGGTCAAATAGCCCTTACACAGCCTGGAGGTGTGTTTGAGGTCATTGTCCTGTTGAAAAATAAATGATGGTCCAACTAAACGCAAACCGGATGGGATGGCATGTCGCTGCAGGATGCTGTGGTAGCCATGCTGGTTCAGTATGCCTTCAATTTTGAATAAATCCCCAACAGTGTCACCAGCAAAGCACCCCCACACCATAACACCTCCTCCTCCATGCTTCACGGTGGGAACCAGGCATGTAGAATCCATCCGTTCACCTTTTCTGCGTCGCACAAAGACAGGGCGGTTGGAACCAAAATCTCAAATTTGGACTCATCAGACCAAAGCACAGATTTCCACTGGTCTAATGTTCATTCCTTGTGTTTCTTGGCCCAAACAAATCTCTTCTGCTTGTTGCCTCTCCTTAGCAGTGGTTTCCTAGCAGCTACTTGACCATGAAGGCCTGATTCACGCAGTCTCCTCTTAACAGTTGTTCTAGAGATGTGTCTGCTGCTAGAACTCTGTGTGGCATTCATCTGGTCTCTAATCTGAGCTGCTGTTAACTTGTGATTTCTGAGGCTGGTGACTCGGATTAACTTATCCTCAGCAGCAGAGGGGACTCTTGGTCTTCCTTTCCTGGGGCGGTCCTCATGTGAGCGAGTTTCGTTGTAGCGCTTGATGGTTTTTGCGACTGCACTTGGGGACACATCCAAAGTTTTCGCAATTTTCCGGACTGACTGACCTTCATTTGTTAAAGTAATGATGGCCACTCGTTTTTCTTTACTTAGCTGATTGGTTCTTGCCATAATATGAATTCTAACAGTTGTCCAATAGGGTTGTCAGCTGTGTATCAACCTGACTTCTGCACAACACAACTGATGGTCCCAACCCCATTAATAAGTGAAAAACATCCACTAATTAACCCTGACAAGGCACACCTGTGAAGTGAAAACCATTTCAGGTGACTACCTCATGAAGCTCATTGAGAGAACACCAGGGTTTTTCAGCGCTATTAAAAAAGCAAAGGGTGGCTACTTTGAGGAATCTAAAATATAAGACATGTTTTCAGTTATATATATATATATATTTTTTTTATTTTTTTTTAACACAGCACCAGCTGGTGCTTGGTTTTTATTAGTTCTGCTTCAAATGACCCATGCAAACCATTAAAAACACATAAAACCAGGGGTTAACAAATACATCCATCCATCTTTGTCCACTTGCAAATGAAAAGGAATCACACACATGAAAATTATTGCACATTTAGTCATGCAGTGAGTGCAACTACAAGTAGGCAACAAGACTGAAGAGTCACTATCGCTCCATTATCACATTCCTTTGATCTTGCATTACACAGCAATAATTGTGCCCATTTGCAATGCCTACATGTTCAGTGACAATACTAAATATAACCAGAAAATGTTTTACCTGCATGTGCTGCTCTTCTGCATGACCTCAGCCCTGTGGAAGCCAGACAGCTTGCAGAATCCGTCATTGCTGTAAACTACAGGCCACTCCACAATCTGGGCGTTTCCCAGGAGAAAGCTGGTCTCTGATGGATGGACAGGACACAGAGCACATCAGCATCAAATATATGAATACACAGGTAAAAGGCTTCACATCTTCTGGAGAAGATTGTGTAAAGATACATTAGACTGGTCAAGGCAGTGGAGGATGAAGTATTCAAAACCTTACTTTAGTAAAAGCATGTAAGTATGATCAGCAAAATGTACCTGTAGTATGAAAAGTAAAAGTAGTCATTGTGCAGTAAAATGTTCCCTGTCAGAGATTCTCTCTTTTATCTGAGGTTTCTGGATTCATCTTCATGCTGCATTAATGTGTATGTTGCATCTTCCTGCTTTAGATGTTTTTAGAGGTTGTGCTCATTTTAACTCTTTTATATACTGCTGGGTAGTTTAATATACAGCAATGCATCTTATTCTATAAGATCCTCATATGTTTTCCTACTTTACAATCTCTTGAACACTTTCTTTGAATCTTTGTTTAGTCTTTCCTAAACCAGCATTACAATCAGACCTGTTGCGCCTAACTTTTAAACTCTAAACCACCTCAATCGCCAGACCACAGTTGATCCAGATCTCATTTCATCTGTCCTTTACTGCTTTTTCAACTAATATTCTTTCTATTCTCTCTATCCTTTGATTTTATTCATTGAACTGACTTTTACTTATACCAGGTTTAATTTAAATTGTGCAACACAGATGACTTTAAATCTAAATCTGGCTTGTTGAATATTATTATTTTTTTGTTAAGATAATTCTTTGGGCATGGGGTGGCCTCTTGCTCACCCAATAAGAGCGTTCGCCTCCTGCAGCGGTGCAGGTTTGAATCCGACCTGCTGCCCTTTGCTGCGTGTCATCCCCCATCTCTCTCCCCCTTTCATGTCTATCCACTGTCACTACTACTAATAAAAAAAAATTTTAACAAATATTTTTGGGACAAAAAGTGGTCTGGCTATGCCTCCACATGGCTCTCACAGGCTGTTCCCCAACTCGTCAAATACCTACACAGTTTGTGAAACGTCATTTTTAATGTACCGATTCGTGTACACAGACACGTTTATCTCGTTTTTTTCGTGGCGGTCAGCACGTAATGGGAAGCATCTATACGGAGGTTGGGTTTAGGAAAAGAAGAATGGGGAAAGGTCACACACGGGAGACGATCCCCGCCCTCCGGGGTGAAAGTCCTGTGTTGTTTGACCCAACCACCACCCCAATCAACCTCCTTATGCGGATTTTCTTCATTTCATACTACTCGCTAACGTAGTCGTGCTGTGATCACGAAAGATGCTTCCCATTTAAATACATTAGTTTAAAAAACGTGCTGACCACAACGAAAAAAAATTACATAAATGTGTCTGTGTACACAAATCAATAGATTTAATAACGTGACCATTTCACAAACTGCCGTGAGACTGGGTTGCAAATATTTGTTTACTGCTATATTATATATATGTTCTGAATAGCGAGTACAGCCACTTTAATGCAGTGTGAATTTTTCCAATGTATCCAACACCACATGAATGCAGCACATATGCCCATTTGCAATCTTAATAAGTGAGTCATAAATTGTTCATCCGCACCCACATTTAAGGGGTTCTTCCTTAGCCCATGCTTCGCCCTTCCACCAAGTTTCATGGAAATCAGTCCAGTAGTTGTTCCGTAATTCTGCTGACAGACAAACCAACAAACTGAGCCAAAAACATGGCAGAGTTAATAACTCGTGAGTTTTATAGCAATAGATAGGCTATACTGTAGAAAATATGAACCTTGTCCTTGCTGCAGCCTACAGTGTGCCGCTTGGCATCAGAGAGCTGAGTAAGACTTTGTCAGTTTGAATCATCTCGACCGTTCAGTTCTCCTCGTTCATGCCAACGAAAAAACTTCCCCCTGGATTGTTTTAGTAAGAAAGTGGTTGGACATTTAATATTCTTCAACCCGAGTAGTAACCTTTTTTGACAGACTGCCAGTAGGTTATCACATTCCCTTTAAACCATCTCAAGTTAAACATTCCAATGGTTCAGATAATATTGTTCTTATCAGAGATGGAAAGTCTCTGAAACTGATTTTAAATAATTAACCTTCATACTTCATACTGATGAACTGATTTCTCTCTTTTAGTGTTAGTGACTCTCACCATTCAAAATGTGGAGTCCATTTTTGAATCTATAATACTTTATCTGATGAATCTTTTCTTTTTTTCATTTAATGATAATGTATTTTGATCGCTTTTGATCGAGTTTAAAGATAATGACTTATCACTGGAGTACAAATACTTCACTACTGTACTAAAGTAGAATTTTCACGTATCTGTACTTTACTTCAGTATTTATATTTCAAGAAACTTCTACTTTTACTCCACCACATTTCCTAAATAAAATGTACAGTATAATTTTTCCCCCAAGCATCTTAGTTACTCCTTAAAACAAAATAAAATCAGAAGAAATTTGTTAGACTGCAAAAATTGCTCCTAAACTGCCAAGATAATCCACCTTCCATTCCAGTTGGTGACCTAATGCCCGTTTGTTGCCAAGCGGCAAAATAAACTAACCATAGGCCAAAACTAAAGACGAGGAGGAAGCATAACGACTGATAGTGTCATGGAAACACCTTGTGCAGGCTCTGCCACCATGGTAACAGACGATGATCACCCCGGCGACAGTGGTGATGAAGATAATGTTATAAAGTTCATAATCAAAGTTATTTTTTACTTTTACTTCTAATACTAAAGTGCATTTAATATCAGAAAATTGCTTTTGATACTTAAGTACAGTAAATGTCAGATACTTGAAGACTTTTACTCAAGTAATATTCTAAAAGGGGACTTTAACTTCTACCAAAGTCATTTTCTGGTAACATACTTGTACTTTTACTCAAGTATTGCTTTGAAGTACTTTATACAAGACTGGACTTAGCTGTGGACATCAGGGTCTGCCTTTAGAAACACATTCTCACTGCCAGCGCATCAAAAAGCAACGCTTGGTCAGGTGTCTTTGGAGTTTGTTACTGACGCAAAAAGTCTCCCTTAGCGTCATATTTAGAGCGCTTGGTTGGGACCCTTTCTAGCCCTTTGTCCTCCTTTTTAGACACGCTCGGTATGAACCTGAAAATGAGCATGATATGGGTCCTTTAAGTATATTTTGATGTGGTATTGCTGCTTTTACTTCAGTAAAAGACCTGAGTACACATTTAACACATGTTGTTTCAGCTTGGTCCGAGCTGTATTTGGCTGGCAGTTTCACCTGAATGACTTCCACAACCTGCTCAGGTGTCCAGGTTTTAAACTATTACAAACTGCTACTAAGATCCAAAGAAAAGAGATTCTATAAGTTGGGTAATGTCCCCAAACATATCTTAAAGACATTTGTATTATGTAACAGAGTATATAAGTGCAGGTTAGTCTGTTGGGCCTTCTTTATAACAGGTGTTTCTTTACCTGCAGATATACACTCTCCTCCAAAGCAAAAGCTAGCAAACGTTTGGCTAACACAGTGCTGACATCTGTGCTAACCAGTCTTCAGTAAAATATTCCATTATCATTGATAAAAGGCCTCCTTTTTGCTACATATGTGACATAACATAGCCACACATATGTACAGCAGCCAGGCCACACATGACAATTAGCGAACATGCTAATCAACGCTGTTCAAAGAGCAAAAACAAACACCACCAGGTCCAGCTTTACTTACTAACTCACTAAAACCAGTCTCAGAACAAACTTGTTAGAACAGGCATCAGCACTGTGTTTGCTAGCTTTAGCTTTGAGGGACGTGTTGTAGCTGCGGGTAAAGAAAGACCTGCGAAAAGAAGGCTGGTCCAACAGACTAGCCTGCACTAATGACCACAGTTTACCCACAGCTACAACACTTCCTTCAAAACAAAAGCTAGCAAACATTGTTTGGCTAACACAGTGCTGACAGCTGTTCTAAAAAGTTACTTCTAACCAGTCTTCAGTAAAATATTCCATTATTATTGACAAAAGCCCCCCCTTGCTACTTATCAAAGTAAGCCACCTCTACCAACACATGATGGAGAAATAACATAGCCACACATACAGTATGCACAAAGCACACAAGGCAATTAGCTAACATGCTAATCAACACTGTTCAATATAGGTCTAGCTTTACTTACTTGAAACCAGTCACCTCTCTTCTCAGACAGCCATTCTTCTTCTTCTTTTAGTTTTTTTGGCAGATTACTACTTTTGTATTATACCGCCACCAACTGTACAGGTGTGTATACCATGAACTTCATAGAAACGTCATAGAGTCTAGGCTTGAATTAATTCAAAATAAACAAACAAACAAAAAAAAAAGAAACTATATTTTTTACTAAACCAGTATTATGAAGAAAAATAAATAAAGCTTCAAGTCTTTCCCTTGCCATACCCTGTTCTTCCAAAATATCACGTATTGCATTCTCTCCTTCCATTTCCTGCCATTGTATTCTACTATCATCATACTTCTTACACACAAAAAGCACATGTTCTACATCTTCTTTGTCTTGGCATTCTATGCATAAGCCATTGCTAGAACCTGCTATTTGTAAGGTAGCATTCAATCCTGTGTGACCTAATCTAAGTCTGGTATAGACCACTTCTTCCCGTCTGTATAAACTCAGTGAAGTAACCCTTTTCCCGGTCACAGTCTTCTGTGATTTATGATAGTGTCTAGCATTAACCTCAGCCTCCCATTCAGTTTGCCATCTTTGCATATTTTCAGACTTAATTAGAGATTTAGCTTCACCCTTCCCCAGTGGGACAATAATTCCTATACATTTGTTTTTCAGCATCTTTTTCGCAATTTTATCAGCCTCTTCGTTTCCTGTTATACCTATATGAGCTGGAACCCAACAAAACTGAATATTGATTCCAAGGTTCCTGAAATGCAATAGTAAATGTTTAATTTCTATAATCAAATCTTCTCTTGATGAATGACCTGTATCTAGGCTATGAATAGCTGCCATGGAATCTGTACAGATCACAGCTCTCACTGGCTTAACCTCTTCAATCCACCTTAGAGCTGTTATTATCCCAGTCATCTCAATAGAGTATACTGAAAGAAAATTATTTAACCTATAGCTATCTCTTTTATTAAATTCCGGAATAAACAACCCAATCCCACAATGACCATTTTGTGGATCTTTTGAACCATCTGTATAGATTTTAACATATCCATAGAATGTCGATTTTATATAACCCTGGCAGTATGCTGAAAAACTTTGTTCATTTGGATACTCTCTCTTTTCTTCCAACAGTTCACTGTTAACCTCTGGTGATGGAAGAATCCATGGGGGAATAGCACTCAGAGCCAGTGATGGACTAAATTTCAGATCTTTAATTCCATACTGTTCTGCTATACTGTTGATGTTCCACCCAAACCCTTGTGATTTTGTTTGATATTCCCAGCAAACATTAAGAACTGAGCTTGCTGGATTATTAATACTTCCCAGCAACCTAACCCAGTATGTCAAAGACAATTTATCATACCTCAAACTAAGAGGAGATTCCTCCGATTCTACTAATAAAGCACACGTAGGGGTTGTTTTTATAGCTCCTAAAGCAAGTCTTATAGCTTTGAATTGAATCCTCTCAATTTTCCTTAAAGAAGTTTTGCATGCTGAACTATAAACTATACATCCATAGTCTATGGTAGATCTTATTAAAGCTTTATATATATATACATCAAAGACTGTTTATCTGCTCCCCAACACTGTCCAGTTATCATCCTCATTAGATTTAGAACCTTTTTACATTTGGTTTCAATATGGTCTATATGATGTTTCCATGTAAGACGTTCATCCAACCACATGCCCAAATATTTAAATTTCTTCTCTCTTTCAATTGATTGATTGTACAACATAACTGTATACCTATCTGGGACCTTCTTTCTGGTAAAGAACATAATCTTTGTTTTAGGTATGGAAAACTTAAATCCCCAATCATTACCCCATTGTTCTAGTGCTTGTATATCCCTCTGAACAACTCTTGTTATGTATGATATATTGCGTCCCCGTTTTCAAATTACAGCATCATCTGCATACAGTAACCCTTCATTCCTTTCCCCTAATTTTTCAAATATATCATTTACCATAATATTGAATAATATGGGACTAATAACACTTCCTTGAGGAATTCCGCTGTCAACTGTAAACTCTTCACTTATGCCTTTACCAACTCTGACCCTAATTGTACGTTGTGACAGAAAGTCTAATATATAATTATACATTCTCCCACTGATTCCCATTATATCTAATTTAATTAATAGTCCCTCTCTCCACATAGTGTCATACGGTTTTTCAATATCTAAAAACACTGCCACCATGACCTCTTTCATAACTAGAGTCTTCTCTATCTCATTGCTGAGCTTAACTAAAGCATCAGTAGTTGATTTACCTTTTCGGAACCCTGTCTGATACTTTTTTAAAGGACATTTATATTCAAGATAATAATTCAAACGTGCCACTACTATTTTTTCCATTAATTTTCCTAAATGGGATGTCAAAGCAATGGGTCTATAGTTCTCTGGATTGCTAGAATCCTTTCCTGGTTAAGGAAATGGAAGAATGATTGCATCTTACTTTTGGTATTTTGCCCTCATTCCAGATCTTGTTAAATAATTCAAGAATTTTTTCCAAAAGTTTATCAGGCAGATTTCTAATCATTGCATAGCATATATCATCACATTCTGGAGAAGAATATCCTGTATTACCTAAAGCCATTTTAAGTTCTGATAAACTAAATTCAACATCTAAGACAGACATATTTCCCTCTCTAGTATTAAGAATGTCTGTGTTAGCATTCATAATATCTTCCTTTCTTTTCTTAACACACTCATCCAAATGGTTACCTCTATGAATCTCTGCAAATTTGCCTCCAAGCAAATTAGCTTTGTCCATATCTGATATTGCTGTATTTTGTCCATCAATTAGGACAGGAATATATGGGGGCTTATATTTACCTATCATCTTTTTAACCATCATCCACATCTTATTCAGCGTTGTTTCTCTTCCAATTGTCGAACAAAATTGTCTCCAAGATTCTTTTTTAGCTTCTTTAATAACTTTCCTAGCCATCGCCTTTTTCCTTTGATATTCCATAAGAGTATCCATATTAAGCGTTTTACGCAACATTTTAAAAGCTCTATTTCTTTCCTTAACAACTTCTGTACATTTATTATTCCACCATGGAACAGCAGTTTTTTCCTCTTTGGCTCATATTTTTAGGAATACTGTGACTTGCTGCTGCAATGATAACCATACTCAACTTTCGATTCATGTCATCAATACTTTGTTCTATTTCTTCAGGCATGTCATTTAATCCATCTATACACCATTTAGAAAATTTCTTCCAATTTGCCTTCTTAAAACACCATCTATGATGGGTATAAAATTCTTCCCTCTTAAAATCAATATCTACACTACATATTATTGGAAAATGATCACTTCCAATACTTGTGCTCTGATCTACTTCCCAGTCACAGCTGCTGGCTATTGTTCTATCAACTAAAGTGAGGTCAATACATGATGTCTCATTTTTGAAAATATTTATCCTTGTCCCTTTACCATCATTCACACATACTAGCATTCTGTCAGTTATCATTTCTTCTAATATTTCTCCATTCAAATCTGTATGTCTACTTCCCCATAAACTATTATGAGCATTAAAATCCCCATACCATATTTCTCTATGACTTCTTTTAGCTATACTTCTCAACAAATCATTCGTTAATGCTTTACATGGGTTGTAATAATTTATAACAGTAAATTTACCTTTGTCACCATTAAAGATTTCAACAACCACATTTTCATGTTCAGACGCTGTATTAATGTGTCTGAATGCTATCCCTTCTTTGATAAATGTAATGCAACCTCCTCCTCTGTCTTTACCTCTATCAAATCTTATACTATGATATCCTTTCAATACAAACTCTAAATGTGGTTTTAACCATGTTTCTTGGATACATATAACATCTGGTTGGTTTGCCATTTCTTGAACATACCTCTTAAATTCCTGTCCATTCACTATCAGACTCCGCGCATTCCACTGGAGAATGAAAAACATTATTAACGTTTTAACCAAATTGAGACCCTCCATACCTCTGATTTAGTATTTCATGAATATCATCTGCCTTCGTTATTAACCCCAAAATATCATTAGCAGCTTCCACAACTGATTTGATTTTATCACTTTTCTTAACATGTAGCATAGTAACATTAACCACTGAACATATGAAAGCAATAAAATCATTTGTCTTTATCAAAAGTGTCTCGTCAGACAGCCATTCACTAGCTCTACCCATGGATGTATTAAAAAAAAAACAAAAAAAACCAAGTGTCAGCCATGTTTGTTACAACCTCCTACAAGCTCCGCCCTCTTCCAACTAAAGCTCCGCCCCTCTTCTTGCTAGGTTCTGCTAGCATAGAGAGCCGAAGTCACGCCCCTTTTGGTGCACCTTATGGGAAAAAATATGAACGGTAGCCTAGTGAACAAATAATTGCAAAAAAAAAAAGCAATTATTAAAGAAATTATTATTATCTCTCCATTGACTCTCATATTATTTCGAAAGATAGGTTCCATTGGCCAGAAGTAGAAGGGCGTGACTTCGGCTCTCTATTGGCTCCTGTAAACTAATGAGGGCTAGTTTCTCTTAGAAGGTGTGTTTTATCTTTGCTTTCTGAAAAGTTCAAACATGTTTCTGGAGTTTGATGACCTTATTCTAACACAATGGACTTCTTCTACTCTGCTTCAGTGGTGAAAGAAGTACTCTGATCTTTACTGTAGAGTAGGCTAGTAGTATCTGCATCAAAATATACTTAAAGTACAATAAGTAAAAGTATTTATACAATGCAGAATGGCCTATTTCAGAATAATATCTATCACATATTATAATTAGTGACGCAATAATGTCATCACTTTAATGTTGCAGCTGGTAAAGGTGGAGATAAATGTACTTACTTTAAGTAAGCTATAATTTGAGACGAATATACTCAAGTAAAATGATGGGACTTTTACTTGTATTTCTACTGTTCCTACTGCTCTACTACTCCTTCTGTGCTTCATCACCACTGAAAGAAAATAGTTAAATGTGCCACAATAGTAATACATGGTACATTTGTTTATTTAGTAATTTAATTTTGCGTATTCTGTACAATTATACCAACCCAGTCTCACAGCAGTTTGTGAAATGGTCACATTATTTAATCTATTGATTCGTGTACACAGACACGTTTATGTTGTTTTTTTTCGTGGTGGTCAGCACGTATTTTAAACTAATGTATTTAAATGAGAAGCATCTTTTGTGATCACAGCACAACTACGGTAGCGAGTAGTATGAAAGGCCGAAAATCCGCGTAGGGAGGTTGGTTGGGGTGGTGGATGGGTCAAACACAGGACTTTCACCCAGGAGCAGGCCCGGATTGGCTAATCGGGAGCACCGGGAAAATTCCTGGTGGGCCGGTCTGTTTTTTGGGCCGCGAGGGCCGTTGTTGTCATGGAACTGGGTTGAAATATGGATGCTGTCCCTAGGCTGCCTGCACTCACAGCAGCCCCACTCTTTTTATTTATTATTTTACAGCAGCCCCACTCTTTTTATTTATTATTTTACCGCAGTGCCACTCTTTTTTATTTAATATTTTCTCGCAGAGTGCAGCCTGCAGGTTAATGATGACGTGATTATCTTTTGACTCCCTGGCCCCGCCCCCGACATGGCACCTTGCAAGTTGCTCAAAATAAAAAAGTCAGATAAAAATGGATAGGAAGCGCAAAGGCGGTGCTGAAAAGGCAAGAATCAAAAAAAAGAAAGCTTTGGAAACTGATGTGGCCAAATGTTCTAAGCTGAGCACATTTTTCCTAAAAAGAACTAATGAAGACGACGAGGCCGGTAAGTAAGCTAACGTTAAGGTAGTTAGGAGCAGTGCAAGATGCTAGCGACCGTGCAAAACAACGTTGTCTGCAAACCACCGTTCATGTATCAAACTTTTTCTTGTAGCTCTTCAGCAGCAGCCGCCTCAAGGCCCTGGCCCGGTAACGTTACCAAGCTCCAGTCATGAGCCCAACACACCAGAGTGGGCAGGTAGGATTGTCATTTAGAAGAACTAATAGTAATGAAGAGCCCTGCTCAATGAAAAATGCCCTGAGATAATTAATGATACGATTCCGCAATACATTAATGAAACTGACTTGACTTGATTTGAAAGCTTTGTAAAAAGGGGATATTTGTGGTGAGAAATAAATGTAAAAAATGTCATTTAGTGTCAGAAACAGAGCCAGGACCCAGTTGTCAAGAGACTAATGCTCTCACTGTGAAAGACACAGGTAAGCTGCTGTTGTACCACACCACGTGTGTGAATAAGCAAACATTATCACTGAAAAAAATGCTTTTCTTACTTAGTATCTTACTTGTTTCCAGTTCAAATATCTAAATATTTGTAATTCAAGATACGTTTACTAGACAAGTGAAATGGCATAAGAAATTAAGTCTTGTTTTCTGAAAAAAAAAAAACCTAAAAATTAAGTGATTTTGTTTTTTTTGTTGTTGCTTAAAACAAGCTAAAACAATTATTTTTCTTACCCCATTGGCAGATAATGTAGCTTGTTTTAAGCAAAAAAATCACTTAATTTTTAGGTGTTTTTCATACTTGTTTAGTAAATGCATCTTGATGTAAGATTTTTTTTTTTTTGATATTTGGTCTAGAAACGAGACAAAAATACTAAGTAAGAAAAAAAAAATTTCTGCAGTGATCACATTAGTTACAATATAACAACTTTCTATGCCAAAATGTTACTAGTGACCCATTATGTTTTTAATCAAACGATAGTGAATATACAAAGCCCACGACTGAAAGGGAATAGGATAAAAGTCATATGAATTAAGCCTGCATATTTTGCCATTTGGAAATTTTTAATTTTTAATTTGCTTTGATTTAATTCAATTTAATTTGAACGTGCTTTCCATTTCAAATATGTTAAAGATTACAATATGCTTTTATTGTGATTAAATACAGGTGCACTCGAGTCTAGGGATACAGAAGGAAGTGTGAAAGGGAGAGCAGAGTCGACTCAGGGACAGATAGCAGAGTCAACAACTGAGCAGCAGAACCCAGAACCACAAGCTAGGAACAAGGCAGATAAAGATGATTCTGTTGATAGTTTTGATTACTTTGCTCGACCTCAGTCACAGAATATACATAAATTTTTTTCTTATCATCCTCAACAAATCCCAAATGTTCCTATACCAAAGGTTTTCAATAGCAAAGATGGAACAAACCGCAAGTGGCTAACTTACTGTGAAAAAAACCAATCTCTGTACTGTTCAGTTTGTTTGCCATTTGCACCTTTGGTAAGTGATGGCCCTTTCATAAAGGGAGGCATGGAAGACTGGAAACACATTCACCAAAGGATAGTGGAACATGAAAAAAGTAAGACACACAGAGATGCAGATGCAGATGTGTGCAGATGCTTACTTTCTGAAAATACAAAAGGCACATGTGAAAAGCCTGTTGACTGGCAACCAAATGTCATTACGTGCTGAGCAAGTGAAAAAGAAACGCCAGGTGATGGAGCGTATAGTGGACGTTGTTAAAGTCATAGGCAAATGTGGCCTTAGCTACAGGGGAGATAAAGAAGAGGGAGCCTTTAGCTTAGAAAACATTGCTGTTAATCATGGTAATGTCCTGGAGTTGATTCTACTCTTGAGTAGATATGACATTTGCCTCCAACAGCATGTTAACTCTTGCATTGAAAACAGCAAAAAGCAGCATGAAACTGGTGCAAAAGGCAGAGGCGCTCTAGTTACTCTGCTGTCAAAAGAGACAATAAATAAAGTTGTGGATGTCATTAGCCAACTGATAAAGGTGACTATAGCAGAAGAAGTGAGACAAGCTGGCATGTTTTCAGTTCAAATTGACACAACCCAAGATATCACCTCCAAAGACCAGTGTTCAATCATACTTCGATATGTAACAGATGTCATTCACGAAAGACTGATTGCTATGGTGGACTGTGAGTCATCTACTGGCCAGAATTTTGTAGAGCTTCTGGAAAAAGTGTTACTGAACCTTAATATTGACATTGGCACGTGTGGGCAACTCAACAGATGGTGCAGCTAATATGCAGGGTCAGTTAGGGGGTTTTCTACACTCCTCTCTGAGCATTCCCCCAATCAGGTTCATATTTGGTGTTATGCACATCTTTTGAATCTTGTACTGGCAGAGACAACAGGCAGTGTTGTGGAAAGCACGTCTCTGTTTTCACTGCTTAACGATGTAGCAGTTTTTTTAAGAGAGTCATACAAGCGCATGCAGAAGTGGGAGGAGAAGAGTCAGGACAAGCATCACAGACGACTGTGCCCAATAGGGCCAACTAGGTGGTGGGCTAAGGATCAGGCACTAAGTAAAGTGTTTGGGTGCTTCGGGAATCCTCAGGAAGGCTTGTTTTTTGTGTGCTCATGACTTTAGACACCATTATAGATGACAGTACACAAAAGCCAACTGTGAGGGCCGAGGCAAAGGGATTCATAGAAGGCTTTTTGAAGTATGAGACAGTGGTCACTGCTCAACTCTTCCTTCACATTTTTGAGCTTACATCCCCCCTTTCAAAATACTTACAGACAAAGGGAATGGATATCATCACAGCTCAACGTCTGGTTGAGGGGACAGAGGAGGGTCTCAGGAAGTGTGCTAGGGACTTTGAAGGAGTTAAGTGTGCAGCTGATGAGTTTATGAAGTGGACTAATGGAAGGTTGCAAGAGGAGAAAGAATGTGAGCTAGTGCAGGCTGCCTTTTCTGAGAGAAGGATCAGAAAAAAGAAAAGAATGCCAGGAGAGCTTGCAGAAGATGAGCAGTTAGCATCAGCTGATACTGACTTTGAGGTAAAAGTACACAATGTCATTGTAGACACAGTAATAGGCAGTATCCAAAGGAGGTTTTCTGCTAATGCTAAACTTTGCTCAGATTTTGCCTGTTTAGACCCTAGAAACTTTGCTTATGTGAGGGAAAATGGACTCCCCAGCTCAGCTCTGGAAGAAATAAGCAAATGTCTGCTTAAGTTTGACGACAGGGCTACAGTTGGCACATTATGTGGTGAACTGTACAGCCTTGCATCTCAGTGGGACAGACTAAAGATGTCCCCTCTGGAGGGTTACATTGTCAGGACAGCTAGTGAAATCCCACAAGGAGGTGATGAGGATCCTTCCATGGAACAGCAGGATGTCGAACTAGAGAGCAAAACTGTGTCATTTGTGTTCATCTCATTCTCTCTCAGTACAATCTACTAACTGATGCCTACCATGTGATTGGACTCGCCTACAAGTTGCTATTAACACTGTCCATCACACAAGTAGCCTGTGAGAGAAGCTTCTCAACAGTGAAATTCATAAAAAACAGGCTGAGGAGCACTTTAACCCAGAAGAACTTTGAGGCATTCATGCTGATGTGCACTGAGAAAGAAATTCTCATGTCTTTGGACAATGACACTGTGATAGATAAAGTTGCAGAGACCAGTGCTCTGCTCAGGCGTTTATTAATGTTTTAGGGTTGTCCATGTTTCCTTGAAGCTAAACTTATGCAGAGGAAAAAGAGATTAAACAATCATTAGAAAGTTATACTGTGAAAAAAAGTCATAACAGTACAATACTTGTTTAATTCTTTAACTAATGTTCTCATATTTGTGAAAAATATTTGAAGTTGTAAAGCAGCTGTTTCCTTGAAAAATAAATGATACTGTCATTAGAAAGTGCAATACATTTTATTTTAATCTTTATTTTTTATTTTGTTTCATATATTTGTTTTTGTTAGATTTTTTTCTTCATTTCAATGTTTGGATATTTATGAATACTAATTCTTAAAGAAAATAGATTCTGATACTGTCCTGTTATTTACTGTTCTAATAAATCTTAAATAAATGTTTGCTACTGTTTTTGCACTGAATTGGAAATGATATTTTTCAAAAATACAATGAATTACAAGGCTGTAGAGAACAGTGCGCCTATTGCAGACTTATATTCTGAGGTTTTAATTACATTATTTTAATATAGTCAGTTGTGAACTAAAGTGGGCCGGTCTAAGGCATGAAACTCCAGGGCTGAAAATGAGTCCCAATCCGGCCCAGCCCCGGAGACCAGGGATTGTGTCCCGCATGTGACCTTTCCTTTTCCCGTTGTTCTTTTCCTAAACCCAACCTCTGTATAGATGCTTACCATTACGTGCTGACCACCATGAAAAAAACAAGATAAACATATACGTGTATCAATAGATTAAAAATGGCGTGACCATTTCACAAACTGCCGTGAGACTGTGTTGGTTATACAGTGGAGCAAATAATTCTTATGAACCAACATAATGAGGATGAATCCATGCAGCAAAACAGTCTGCAGCCTCCAGCTGAAGGGCTTGTTGATGTGAGGATCCAGAGAATAGTAGGCATCTCCATCACCACCCCATAATTTCCCCATCTATCAATGCCCTTTGTTAAAGCTGAACAAGCCAGCCGCAGTGTAAATACAGACAGGCAGTCTGGTTAAAACCACACTGGGGGAACATCTGCAGTGGAAAACTTACCACCAGCAGCTCTTTTATAATCACATAGATGTTAATTATTCATTTCATATACTGTATTCTGCATGGCGGTGGCTTGGTCACCAGACAGAACAACAGAGGTGTACGTTGCAGTGCTGTCAACCATTCTCAACTATAATGCATCACAGTGAACCCCTGCTCAGTTTCATACTGCGTTATTAAAATGAAAATGCAAGTTTAGTTCAACCGGGGGTCCTGTTTTTGTAGCAACACATGTTGCTACACAAGAAAAAGGTTATCCAGATGATCTGGAGGTAAAAGTGAAAGAGAAACACAGTAATAGTGTGCACACACAACTAGGATGACTACAGTAGGTCAACGTTGGAGCAGGAAGTTGGTCGGTAAACTGTGATGGATGTTTACAACAAACTGTTTGGGAAATCATTTTTACTCGTTTGTCTTTGTTTTCTCTGGAGTAACATGGGGGTTTGTTTAAAACCTGTCTGAGCGTCTGACTGCTGGTCTCTTGACAGTCAGGCATCTTTTGATCAAGTGATTCGGCAATTCATTTAGTGTATACAGTCGGGGCCGTAGACAGTGCTTTAGAATACTAATGTGGTAGTCGTGACTTCATATTCCCCCAGCAGTATCCAACCTACACAGCAACGTTTTAACTAACTAATCACATCATTTCACATTTAATTTACTTAGCTGTTAAATTCAACTATATCTACAACTATCTGTCAAATGTTGTAGTGCAGAAATACCAAATCAGTTTTTATTCAATTTCTTTTTATGTCTAAAAACAGTCCCATTTTAAGGTATTTTGCCTAAACCATCCCAGGACCAGCTTTAAAAACCAACATGTGTAATACGTGATGAAATGTAAACTCCTCTGTCAGTTAATCCCCAAATTCACAGAAATATCACTTACAACATAACATCCGTGTCCGCTTTATAAAAAAAAATCACCATAGGCCAAAGAAGAATCTGATCCAGGCTGTAATAAACCACCCCAACCACCAAAATAACCTTTTCATTTATTGTGACGAAACAAATACAAGTGGAGACGGCCTCAAAAACTCTCCTTTCGCTGCGTTTAAGACAACAACAAAAAACAGGACGCAAACCCTTCTGGGTGAAAGTCATGTCCTGTCCTTACTTCCTGCTTTGCTCCTGTCATAACTACTGTGGCCACTAGAGGGTGCCGCCCCGATCAACTTAATATGACTCGTTATTGCTGCTTAAACAAACGAATTATGTGGCCGTTTTTCGGGGGAGGACAGTCTCGATAAGCGTCTGCTGTAATGGAATCCCTACAGTATCGAAGGAAAGGTTCAGTAAGTACATTTATACAGCAAATAGAAACAAACTGGACCCAACGGCTGCTTGAAAGGTCAGAAAACTAACATCTGCTTTAGAAGATGGTCAGCATGTATATGAAGTTATTATGCAATTTCTACTTAATGAGCTAAAACTGCAGATAATGTCCTTCAACACCTGCCAAATCTGCTGTACTGGTAACTTTGGCAGGTAGTCAATCATCATTAAGAGAGCCTTGTCTTTTCCAAAAAAAAAAAAAAACAGTTGGCAGGCAAAAGAGAGGATTCTGGGATGAAAATATGGGATGCAACAGCTTTGTGCATGCCAACAAACATTACAAGTGTGCAGCGTTTCCCACAGTATGTGTTCACAGCAGGCAGGAAAAACCCGTGAAAGAGCATTTAAACTCTGAAAAAGACACTGAAATGTCAGCAGTGAATTCCAGACGCATGAATTGCTGAAGCTGTGTCAGCAGCTCTGTTACAGACTGATGAGTAAAAACCACTTGTGATTGTTTCGCTGGGCTGCCATCTGATGATATAAAACAATAATTACAATGAAAAAAATTTCGAGCTGTAGTCAGGGAAAAACCTTGAAGACTGGGCAATATCTGATTCTTAATAAAACAACAAATTGGTTTTGTATATCAGTCAAATGTGACCACATAAATACTGGGGGAAAACTTCCATTGTAAGCTATTTCAGACCAGTCTAAGCGTGCACAGTGACCTTTTATTTCATGTTGTCTGCATAGAGGTGTAACAGGAGGCTGACAGGAGGACACTGAGGAAGAGGCTGCTTTACTTAATTTCACCTGAAAACCATCTGGATATTTTTTTAGAAGAAGCAGAGACTGATTTTCACCTGGATTTTTATGTCTACATGCATTGGCCAGTTTCTTTGTTTTCTGCTGCAAGAAAACTTGCGGTTCACTGCAATTTACAGTAAGTGAGGTCCTGTTGTGATGAGAACCAATCTGCCGCAGATACCGCAGTGCATTATGGGTAGGATGTGAGTGGGTCACACCTTTAACGCAGAACAATCCAGAACAATATCAGCCTCATCTGTTCTCTGCCTCTATTTTCCAAACAATTATTTTAGTGATTTTTCAGCACAAAAAGGAACTATAGTGACATCCATTCATCAGCGTCTGGTTTTAAAGCAGCAGGCTGCAGCCTGGCGTGCCCTTTGGTATTAAACAGCTGACTCAGACTGAACGCAACACTAAACAGAATCATCTTGACCTTTCCCCAACCTCTCTCATCACCACCAATTACTTAGCTGAACCAAGGTTCGACCAGTCAGGCTCGTAAATATCGGAGAGGATAGAACGACACAATGCAATTTTGCTAAATACAACATCACATAAAATCTCACATTCATTATTAATTTCACTTGTTTTCAAAGAAACTGCATAATAGAATACAATACACATTTTCTATAGCCTCAGTCTGCCACTTAAAAAAAAAAAAAAGAACAATTCCAGTGCTGCTTCCATGGTATCAGAATGTTGGATTATCCATTTGGCATCAGGGGGGAGGGGCAATCATATTTCAGGGGGGGGCAGTGCCACCTTTCTAGCCCCCCGCCCATGGCCTGAAGGCCAACAGCAACAGAAGCTGCTTTAAGAAAAGTGTAGAAGCATCTGGAACATCTTCTGCTGAAACCCACTGCTGAGATGATTTAGGGTCAGCAGCTCTCATTCATGTGCCAGGGAATTCTGTAAGAGGCTACGCGAGGCCTTTTCATTTCAGATCTAATTCACAGCTGAAATCAAAGAGCCGAGCGGAACTTAGAATGCATTCATGCAGATAAAACATGTTACTGCAGGGTTTCCAGCCTGCTGTACAGCTGCAGTGTACAGAGAAGCCTCTATCCAGTTCATTGGAACCAGGATTTTTAGAAAAACTGTCCCATGCAAACTCCAACCACCTGCAGGAATATCACCCGACTTGGAGCCACTGAATTCATTAAATCAACAATCAGTTTCAGATTGTATACATCTATTATTGCAGATCATACATTAGGGAAACCAAATAGCAGTTGTTTGCCCCATTATGGGTTAATGTGGCCCTGCCCTTGCTGTCGTACAAATCAATACACAATATTTTGGATTGAAACACTGGATTGAATACATTTTCTATAAAGAAGACGTATAACTGTTGAGTTTAATCAAACATTTGTGCTGTTTGGAGCAGTAGGATCTTATATTGTATATGTTGCCTACCTCATACAAGGAAGTTGTCAAACTAAAATCCAAACCTACGGTAAGTGTGTTTCATGCCATTTTTTGTATTATATTTGTATCTATATGAGCACCAAAACAATGAGTCTTTTTCTCTCAATTCCTTATTTTACTTACTCGTTTTGTTGTCTGTATTAAAACTCCTAAATCTCCTGTTTTCTTCTGTATCTTTGCTATAAATTAGATTTTTGCGAAGAAAGTAACCAATAATAATAAGTTGCATATGCAGATATACAGTTTCAGCAGCATCGGATCTGAGAACAATGTCTTCACATTATTGCAGATAATTGCTTATGTGACTTCCCAAGCGGGAAATAAAAAATAAAATAAAACACACACACACACACACACACAAAAACTACAACCAATGGCTCTGCAATTAGCGCTGAAACTCCCCCAAGAGATCCGCACAGCAGTCCCAGAGACACAAACGCCGCGATGACAGACAGAAACACACACACACACACACACACACACACACACACACACACACACACACACACACACACACACACACACACACACACACACAGGGGTGTGGGTGGAAATAGGACCCAGGGCCCAGTACCCAATGCCTTTTCCACACACACACACACACACGTCCGGCGCACTTTATAGCGCAGACAGATGAAGAAGAAAAACACACGAGCTGTAGACCTAGCTGATAAAACCAAAATACAGCAGAGTAATACTCCAGCTACTTATTATTTTTACTCCAGCAGAGTAATAGTACAGCTACTTATTAGTTTTACTCCAGCAGAGTAATAGTACAGCTACTTATTATTTTTACTCCAGCAGAGTAATAGTACAGCTACTTATTATTTTTACTCCAGCAGAGTAATAGTACAGCTACTTATTATTTTTAGCCCAGCAGAGTAATAGTACAGCTACTTATTATTTTTAGCCCAGCAGAGTAATAGTACAGCTACTTATTATTTTTAGCAGAGTAATAGTACAGCTACTTATTATTTTTAGCAGAGTAATAGTACAGCTACTTATTATTTTTAGCCCAGCAGAGTAATAGTACAGCTACTTATTATTTTTAGCAGAGTAATAGTACAGCTACTTATTATTTTTAGCAGAGTAATAGTACAGCTACTTATTATTTTTAGCAGAGTAATAGTACAGCTACTTATTATTTTTAGCCCAGCAGAGTAATAGTACAGCTACTTATTATTTTTAGCAGAGTAATAGTACAGCTACTTATTGTTTTTACTCCAGCAGAGTAATAGTACAGCTACTTATTATTTTTAGCAGAGTAATAGTACAGCTACTTATTATTTTTAGCCCAGCAGAGTAATAGTACAGCTACTTATTATTTTTAGCAGAGTAATAGTACAGCTACTTATTGTTTTTACTCCAGCAGAGTAATAGTACAGCTACTTATTATTTTTAGCAGAGTAATAGTACAGCTACTTATTATTTTTAGCCCAGCAGAGTAATAGTACAGCTACTTATTTATTTTAGCAGAGTAATAGTACAGCTACTTATTGTTTTTACTCAGCAGTAATAGTACAGCTACTTATTTTTTAGTAGTAATAGTTACAGCTACTTATTATTTTTAGCAGAGTAATAGTACAGCTACTTATTATTTTTAGCCCAGCAGAGTAATAGTACAGCTACTTATTATTTTTAGCAGAGTAATAGTACAGCTACTTATTATTTTTAGCCCAGCAGAGTAATAGTACAGCTACTTATTATTTTTAGCAGAGTAATAGTACAGCTACTTATTATTTTTAGCAGAGTAATAGTACAGCTACTTATTATTTTTAGCCCAGCAGAGTAATAGTACAGCTACTTATTGTTTTTAGCAGAGTAATAGTACAGCTACTTATTATTTTTAGCCCAGCAGAGTAATAGTACAGCTACTTATTGTTTTTAGCAGAGTAATAGTACAGCTACTTATTATTTTTAGCAGAGTAATAGTACAGCTACTTATTATTTTTAGCCCAGCAGAGTAATAGTACAGCTACTTATTATTTTTAGCAGAGTAATAGTACAGCTACTTATTATTTTTAGCCCAGCAGAGTAATAGTACAGCTACTTATTGTTTTTAGCCCAGCAGAGTAATAGTACAGCTACTTATTATTTTTAGCCCAGCAGAGTAATAGTACAGCTACTTATTATTTTTAGCAGAGTAATAGTACAGCTACTTATTATTTTTAGCCCAGCAGAGTAATAGTACAGCTACTTATTATTTTTAGCCCAGCAGATCGCTTCTTTCTACTTTACTTTGTTCCCATAAACAAAACGCAGCTCAGTTACATAATGACACATGAAGGGTTAATCATTTCAAACGACTCCCTCCTCGTGGAGACACCTTACTAATAATAATACTAATAATAATACTAATAATAATAGGGAGAGGCGGTGCAATCAGAAGCTGAGCAGCTGTCTATGTTTCCTCATACAAAAGGGCGAGTTAGTGACTGGAAATCAACTTTTAATCTTCAGTTAAGAACGCAGCAGCGCTCGCATCATTTGGAGACATAAACTAATCTCTTAAAGCCAAACTCAGAGCGATGGAGAATGGGGAATTAAACGGTGCGTAAACCGACTCCCAGTGAACATCGTGTCGATATGAACAAGAATTCAATTTTTCCTCAGACGGGAATACACGTTGCTCCCAGTTGAAATAGTCCCTTGCAGCCTATGTAACTTGGACCAGTCTAACGTTACTTATTATGACGTATAGAACCATAACCACTCGTGGAGCTTTAGAGACGGGGGAAACTCCATCACTGCAGAGTGAATGCGGGTTTAAAGGGAGACAGTGGGGCTTTATCCTCCACCAAACCTCCGCGGATGCACTGGTATAGAAACCCACTGTATTCCACTGAGTCCGGGTCGGAGCCACCTGGTGAAACCAAACCCAAAACAAGCCTCGCTCCTGCGCGCGGACTCACCACTTGAACGCCGGACGATGTTCTCCAGAAAAGTGTTCTGCGGTGCCACAAGCCCTCTCTTTCCCCCGGGCATCCTGCTGCGGGCGGAGCTGGTGTCGGTCAGGGTGTGTGACGGTGTGTCTGCTGCTCGGAGCTCGGTACTGACGCTGGCTCTCAGTCGGACCGATGGAGAAGCTCATTGTAACCGTGCGCTCTGGCTGCTCGGGGCGCACTGAGGCACGGCGGCGGCGCTGCATCCCGCTGCCTGACCGGAGCGCCAGGACGCATGCGTGACGGCTGCTGTGGGCTCGGTGCTCAAAAATAATGGCACGATGTGTTTCATTTTGTGTAATGAATCATGTGTGTAATGATGCCAGAAACAAAACATGACATTTTTTTGTACATTTTTTTTATTTAAGTCAAAATTATTAATAGACATAAGTCGATCAGAGTCTTTAAATATAGGGTGAATTAAGGGTGGCTGGCACAGTTTTTACATTTCTGTAATACCAAATATGTTAGCTATCCATTTGAGGAAGAAAGAAGGTTGTATCATAATACAAGGAGACATGGCATACCTTTCTGTGTAAACTGACCCCAAACCTTTTTTCTTTTCTTTTTTTGTAACATTTGTGCGATTGGGACACTAAATAATAAACATATACATTACAGGTCTCTCTTTATAAAGGGTTTATTAATTATAATTAATAACTCTATTAATGGTTAATACATCGTTTAGCCTACTAATGCTTTACAGAGTTATTACAAATCAATCAATAGTTCAACTTTTGGGTTGCCAGGTTGTGAGAAATAAATCAATAAATAAATACTCTCAGTCTATGAGTCTCTCCCTTTCTAATGAGTTATGTGAAGTTGAAGAAGGGATTAATAAAGCGGTATACATTATTACCTCTGCAGTTAGCCTATATGTTACTGAAGTCATTAATAAAGGGTTTCTACAGCAATTCATCAGTGCCTAAAATGGGCCAGACCTCATAAATACTGAATACCGGGCACTTCAGTTTTTTGTCCACATGAGTACCCTTACTTCTAATTGTTATTAACTATAGGCTATTTTAATGGGATGATATTTATACCAAAATAAGCTATATATCATGTTTTATTGGGAGAAAGCAGGCAATTCTATGTAAAATCAGACATTTAGCACCCCCATAAAGTCCAAATGGAATGATCCTTTGTTTCATAACCACATTTTCAGACACTGAGACGATTTGACTGTGAGAGTGGCAGGCGATACATGCTTCAACTGTTCAGGGTCACCCCTACAATATATACGTAGAAACATAAATATATCCAAGACACATGCAATGATTATGTCATGTGACTGCTGAATTAGGGTACTGGCACCATTTGTGGTCCAATTAAGGCACTGTGATTGTAAATATTAATACATTGTTAATACATTCATTGTTGTTTAGATGCCCTGCAACCCAGAAAGATGTAGTACACATCTTAAATGTAATTTTTTTTAGTTTTTTAAGGGAAGTTGCTCTACACATTGCACTCTCCACCTTGTTTTCCCAACAGATGCTTCAACTTTCTGAATTTATTCTTCTGTCCTTTGCCTTAATGGGTGTTTCTTTTCTCTTTTTGCCTTGCTTTTTCTCAAATCTGCTCCCTTTCTTTTTGTCAGCCTTTGACACTTTAGTTCCATCAGCTGTCTTCACTGCAGGCTTCTGGCTTCTGTCCCTTTCACAGTCTCCCTATCCATCTTGGTCTTTAAGACCACTCCTTACCGTTGAAGCTCTTTATAGGTCATCTTACAGCGCCAGGGTCGAGCCGATGCTCTGCCCGGTGCGTCCCATACGGACTCTTGTTAAGTCATTTATCATACGTCAGAGAAAACGAGGTACAGCAAATTAAACATTCATGAAGAGGCTATTAACAAATCGCTTGTCTTACCATGAAGCAGTGACAGCAGTGTGTCTCTCTGCTTGGGTCCCTCAGGAATGCTCATTAGTTTGTACGAAGGGCTAATGGGGCCCTGAGGAGCCCAAAGGCCCAACCAGGCGTCACACTGGCTGTAAGCACAGCCTGACGCCACCCCCTTTTATTTACAGTACAGTACATATCAGGACTCAAAGCTGCACTGAGGGCTGCATCTACATTATTGAATGGAAGAATATAAAGGAGGCTGCATGCCTATTTATAGCTTGAAATAGTCTCTTGTGCATTTAAGTTGGTAGCATTGTGTTTTTTTATTATGGCCTGTGATGACTGGAGCACATTAAAGCACATTGCAGGCCTAAATGAGGGCATCAACTTTCTTTAATAACTTTTACTGAAGCAGGCCATACGAACATCAGAGAAATGGCATTATTATAAGTTTAAACAATGACATTCAACCTATTTGGCTTTTGATTATTTGTGACCCCTTGTCACTGGTCTTAGTATGGACATGAACAGGTCAGCCAAAAAGTGAATTATTTTCTCAAATTGCTTCATTTAGAAGGATCTTAGAGCCCTATAGTGGTGTAATAATAAAGATTATATAAGGACAATATACTAACTAAAATGTACTGTTTGTGTACCACATAATAAGACATTATAGGATCATTTTAAGTATATAAAAAGTTAAAACACTGCAAAGCACGAAATCAATTATAAATTGACGACCACAGACAGGAATAACCACTAGAGTGTTCTAGTGTCACTGTAGAGCAGTGGTCCTTTGCAATGGAAGCAAAGAGAGAAGGTTTTAGACTAAGAAGACTAACTTGGTTTGGTTAACTGACCGCCGCAGCCTCGTTTTAACTTCAGAATGCATTTTGTCATAGAACAAAGACTAGATTTTGTCCCCCATTGGGTACATTGAAAAATCTTTTTAGGAAGTCTAAGAAATATCTTTGCAGCAGCAGGAACAATTACAGCGACCAAAAATACTTTCAATGTACATACAGTATTGGTCCTTGAGTAATGTGTTGAGATGGAGTTGACTTATCCTTTAAAATGTCTCCTTGTGAACAGTCATCATCAGTGGGTTAAGAGTACTCCAAAGAGGGATTTTCTACCACTGAGACAAAAACCTCCATATTATATGAATATTGTGACACACTTGCTCTGATGTTGGACTGTATCGCTCATCAACATTTCTGCACCTGTTAACACCCGCTGATTCCCCATCCCACGCTATCAAGTAGTCTGTGTGTGTGTGTGTGTGTGTGTGTGTGTGTGTTTGTGTGTCGTCAGTAAACGAGCACGGTTTAAAGCGCTCCAGTAGGATACCCTTAATTGGCCCACTTGCATCATGGGGTATCAAACATATGTGACAGCGCAGGTCGGACAGCTGCCGCCTGCTCTAACAGACTCAGCTCTGCAGATGAGCCACGCACACACACACGCACGCACACACACACACGCACACACACGCGCACACACACACACACACACACACACACATTTATAGTAGTGCCTTTATGTTTAATGTTCAATAAAAGAATGTTGGAAGAGATTTCCTTTTATTTATTTTAAATTCAACAAGCAATTTGTTTTATTTTATCAGAATACTGAAAGCAGCAGAAATGCAGAACTGAGAACACTTTAAGATCTCTTTATTTATCGCAAGTAATATCGTTATTGTGATATTCAACAACGTAATCGCGTATTGCACATTTTCCTCATATCGTGCAGCCCTATTTTAGGCCTGCCGGGTGTTTGTTAAGAGTTTGCAGCATCTGTGGTCAGCTTGAATTCACAGCAGTTACATCCAACAGATGTTGGACTGGTTTTCACTGCCAAAAAAATGTGTTAAAACATTCATAGGAGCCTCTCAAACTACTACTGCAATGTTATCCCCATTTGCAACTGTCCATCTGTTCAAGTTTCAGTTATATTTCCCACAAAAATATGGCTCACACACTGCTTCTCCCTCTATCCTCATGCGCAACCTTGTTGAGCTAGAGACTAAGTGTTGAGTCATTTGATGTGCATCAATCAGTTGGACATGTCATACACACAGGAGTAGTCAGTACAGCGGAGGAGCCTATTGGCTGAGCAAATGTGATAAAATTGGCGCCTTTCTGAAGCACTGATGCACATTGACACAGGACAATGGTGATCCTGATGTCAAGTTGCTGCTGCTGTGTGGGCTTACATAGAAAACACTAGTAGCAGATGTTCTAAAGTATGTACAAGGCCAACCCTGTCTCCTAGAAATTACATTTATATGCAACTCATTTGCAACAAGTACATTTTAATGGAAACGTTAGAACATATTTAAATTACCATAATGAGGACACTTTTATTAAAGCTATAGTGCGTAGTTTCTGTCTCCCCCATGAGGAATTCTAAGTAATGACAACAAAACTGTCGGGGCATCCACATGATACAAGCCTCCAGTGATTGTGCAGCCCCTCCTCCATGCAGTTGCTAGTAGCCAAGGAGGACACGGAGGATTAAGAAAACATGATGGACTCTTCAGAAGAGTAATTATCTTCACTCCAGTTTCTGTGCCGGAAAGTCACCGGACGCCCCAATCTTCTGAACATAGTCATACTGAGAAATCCAGAGAGAGTTGTGTGGAGCTGTGTCATGGTGCTGTCTGTTTTCCCTCTCCCCTCTGCCTTGTTGTTAGTCTTGTCTGTCCTGTGCTGAGTGGGTGTGGCGCTCCTGGCTCTCTCTCCCTCCTCGTCAGGACACCTGTGGCTTCCTGCTCACCTGAAACACATCCAGCAATCACCACTCCTGTCTTATACCCCGGCCTTCCAACCAGTCTCTGCCAGATCGTCTGTTCACCCAAGTGGTAACACTCGCTACAGCCAGCCTCAGTGTTTTTGAAAGAAGTAGTTTTGTATTCCTGTTGCAAGCCTTGTTTTGAGTTTTTGTGTTTTCTTTTGTGTCCAGATTCATACTTCAGCCCTGGAAGCCCAGTCTGCCTGCCTGAGCCAACTTGGTTTTTTTTGTACCTGCCTCTCACCTGTCTGCCCGCTCTCAGCCCCAGAGGATATCAAGCTCCTGCATTACTCACTGTGTTCAATAAACCTCAATACCTGTTCCGACTTTTTTCTCTGTGTCTGCTCTTGAATCCGGACAGCCCAGCCTAACAAGCTGATAGTCTTAATTAGCTTTGTAGCAACTCATTTGGCTATGGCTGGAATGTAACAGACGTTAATTAATATCAAAAAGTTACGCACTAAAGATTTAACTAACATGTATGCAAAGTTTCAAACTAAACGTGTCTGCTAAATGTTCACTGGCAAAATACATTTGTTTTATACATATATTATATATTAATAGTTGCAGTACAAGGTCTGCTTTGAAGCACTCTTTGTAAGTCTCTTGGACCAAATCCAATAAAAATGTTTGTTCATGATCCCACGAGCATAAACACTAGAACAAAGTGCATTTGAGATGAGTAAACCTGAGTTTATTCATCTCGCCACGACACTGCTGCATGTGTCGGACAGCGACGAGAGTCTCTACGGGGATTTGATGACTGTAATCACTCTAATTACACTGCATGACTAACCCTCAATTATGCCCAATCAGCATTCAGCAGGCGGGCCGGCATTGTTCATGCGGAACATGCGCTCACGACCACCAGCCTCGGAGCGAGCCTGACAAATGTATTGGTGGATGCAACGACTCCAAAGAGACTCGTGCAAATCACCTCTTCGGCAGGACAAAACGCCCAGGTCCTAACGAGTAAAGGGACAACAGTTAGAAGAGGCAACACAATCAGTTTCTGAGCGTTAGTTATTTCTAGCACCACTGCTGAGAAACGGGTAAATGTCAAATGATGGAGATCAAAGGCAGCGGTGGGACGACACAGACACCTCATTTGTGGTGGGAAGAGGCAGGGATAGAGGTATCGAATCCCCCCCCCCCGCCGATTAATGCACCACCTGCACATCTGGACGGTGACATAGCTGCATCCCTCCATATTGATCTCAGAATTAATTGGTCCAGCTTCAACCAGTGCTGCCTCTCACTGGTCCTAAAAAAGAGAAGGAGATTGAATATCAAAGCGCTGACCTCCCCCCAACCAAAACCTCCAACCCCAGGCCAAACTTTTAGCTCCATCATAGACTGTAATAGTGGACGTAGCGGCATATCACCCAGTGGTTTGTGGACTGCTGTTCTGAAGCCTCGGGTATGGCGCTACGGGCCAACCATCTTGGTTATTTCGCATCCGGACGTGATGATGTCTGACGAGAGAGTGGAGCTGTGGAGGATGACGCGGCCAAGCCAGTGTTGTTTACGGTGGTCAAAACTCCTCCGAGTACCTTTCCGATATGCCGCTTTCAGGTGAAAATTTGGGACAAATATGGACACTGAGGAACACTCAGCAGCCTGAGGCTTAACAGCCACATGGTGTCCCCTGGTGGGCCCATGAACACTTTGCTGTGGCATCTAGCAAAGCCTTTTTGACCACTTTTTGAATCACAAATGTTTTTTTTATCTTCCAGGCGTACAGTGTGGAAGCTTTCGGAGGAGGCGCCTGAGGTAAACCTGCCTGTGATCACTTTGTCCTGCTGTTATTGCTAATTATAACCGTGGTGCTCCTTTTGTTTGTGTGTCTCTCTCTCTCTGAATGCCTTTTCCTCCATCTGAATGTTGTACCTTGAATGGGCTTATTTTGGATCCGTGATTCTGTAGCTCTTAGTTAATCATTCCCCTCGTAATCTCTGGGTTCACAGTAGCATAAAGATACACAGGATGCAGCTAAATAACAGCCTTTACAATGGAAGTTGACAATAGGAACCTGACATCAAATTAGAGCCATAGTTGAGGGCAAGAGGCACGAGCATCATAATGCTTGTAACTGAAAAATGTAAAAAGCAACATGATGTTCAACAACAGTGGAAGAATGCAGAAGTAAAACAGAAAGATAAGTAAAAAACAAACATGTTTTAAAGCGTTTGTGCCTGGAAAATGGCAGTGTCCATCTGTCTGTCTAGTTAGTCCAAAGAAAGATTCCTTAACAACCCCTGACCAAATTTTCATAGAATGATTTATATACTAATAATTGTCTATATAGCAACCATCAGAGGCCTTCTGGCCCAAAACAATGTTTCTGCATAGACTTACAGTACATGGCGATAGAGACGCCTGCAAATCAGTGGATATAACCAGTGTTCGAACTATACCGTGGCCTTCGGGGGAGCCCACTTTTTTTCCACGCGGGGGGGGTCGTGCGCTTGCAACTTACAATGACTTACAAAGATACATAACAGCTACAAGTGTATGCACTACAGGATTTACCCTATTATACTTTATCGACAGGAATAGATAGGGCAAACAGCCACCCACAAATATATAAACAATAAGAAGAATACCAGAATTCCTCCGTTCAATTAGACCTTAGCGACGCACCCCAAGCTTCCATCCTTAACAAACAGCCATGTATATATGGGCTCTTCCAGTCTCTCCACTGCTGGCTGTTCCAATTTAACGGGAGAGAGGAGCGAGAGGGGTTAGGATCATCTTCAGCCAGAGAGGACATTATTTCTTCAGCTTCTTCTTGCGTTGTCACCCCGGGGGGAGGTGTGCTAACAGGGCTTGCAGCAGGTGAATTAGTCGTGCTATTAACGTCATCGCTACACAGTTTCTTAGTAAAACCAAAATGAATTAAACTGCCTTGTTTTCTTTTTGCCATGGCTATATGATGCTTACTGCAGAATGGATTTCAAGGACTTTGCGCACCGATTAATGGCCTCCAACGTTTATATTTTTTCTACGAATCTTTGAGTTAACATGTAGCCTACTAAACATGAGTTGGATTTGCACCACAGCGCCGCCACGCCTTGATGCTCATAACAAGAATAGCATGTATAGTTATCTTTATTGAAGTGAATTAGGTTCAAATCACCATCACGCATGAATGATATTTTTGCAGTTTTACACATTATAATCCACGATGATCACATTACACAAAACTGAAATTGCACGTCAAAATGACACATTGTCAATATTTTTTGAGACCCCCCAAAATTTCACAAATCACGTTTTCAAGGGAGCCCATGTCTTATTAAGGGGAGCCGAGCTCCCCCTAGCTCCCCCGTAGTTCGCACCCTGGATATAACCCCCCACCCCCCCCAAAATGACTCGTTTCACTATCAGAAATTTGATCCAGCAGCATTTGGAAAGTCTAGAAGTGCCGCACGATTAAAGGAACACGTTGACTTATTGGGACTTTGTCTTATTCCCCGTATCCCCCAGAGTTAGATAAGTCCATACATACCCTTCTCATCTCCGTGTGTGTCATAACTCTGTCTGATGCAACCACCGCTAGCCTAGCTTAGCACAGATCCTGGAGGTAACCAGTTCCAACTAGCCTACTGCTCCCAATAAGTGACAAAATTACGGCAACAGTTTCCTATTTACATGTTGTGATTTGTATAGTCACAGCGAGTACAAATAACAAGGTCACATGACACACAGCCATCTTCTAACCGTATACATACTGGCTTGAGGGTCCGTGTAACGCTTATCAGTTCAATTTTCTAAGCACAAATGGACATTTGGAAAAATGGGTTCAAATATCCAATTTTTCATTTTTTTCCACCTTGACAAATTAAAAAATTGGATCGTTTTTCCAATTTTCAGTTTTTTATTCAGAGGATCAGAAATTGAGAAAATTACAAAATTGTGTCTGAGCTCCAATTATTCAATACTGCCCTGGTATTCTCTTCCTCTACTTTGCGGAATATGCAGCTCATTAACTGCATATGGACCAAAAAAAACTGATAGACTTTGGAGTCAGAGGTGCAACTGATGGTTTCAAGTGGGGGGCAGGGTGTAGCTAGGTGGAATGAGGGAGAGAATACCAGGGCAGTATTGAATAATTGGAGCCCAGACGCAATTTTGTAATTTTCTCAATTTCTGATCCTCTGAATAAAAACAGAAAATTGGAAAAACAGGTTAAAGATCAAATTTTTTTATATGTCAAGGCAGAAAAAAATGAAAAATTGGATATTTGAACCCATTTTTCTGTTTTTCCAAATGTCCGTTTGTGCTTAGAAAATTGAACTGATGAGCGTTACACTGACCCTTGAGCCCCCCTAAAAAGGGTCTAAAATCGCCCATAAGGAAGTAGCAGGCTCGGCCGCTGGAGGTCTGTCTTGCGCCTGCTCTATAGGCCGCATCATTTTTTGCACCATTTAACGCTCTCATAGGAATCCGAGGCTCCGACCAAACGGCGTATCCAGTTCTTATAAACATCCATGGCAGTCCCACACACCTAAACCACGCCCTTTGCTGAATATTCATGATGCTAAACAATCTTGTGACAGCCAAACTGTTCCTCAGGAAAATTGTTCGCAACATGGTATTTTCATGCAACTTCTCCTTGACCAACTGGTCCATAACAGGATGATGATAGCATATTTGCTAGACATATATATATATATATATATATATATATATATATATATATTTGCTATATGTGTGTTCATGGTCCCCAGAGGAATAATAGAAAGGATTTTGGTGACCTCAACTGATCCATGACATTTTATCCTCAAACCTAACCCTAACCCAAAACATTTATTCATTTCAGTTGTATAATATGGCGAGAGACTAGATCGTCGACCGATCTCCTTGGTGTGTCAGCACCTTAACAGAAGAAAAACATATTTGTCGATCATCAGTCAAACATTATGCATCACCAGCACACAGAGTCAGGCAGCCGGCTGCAGCTACAGCCAACAGCACCAATTAAACAAATAAAACACCATGAAAAAACACAAGTGCACCTGTTCATGTGCGTGCATCTGTGCACGAACACGCCACTGGATTTAGGGGTCAGGAGGTTTTGTGCTGGTGTCCTTCCAACTACAAGTGAGGAGAAAAATCAGACTATTTCACAGGAGTGAAACCAGGCTTTTAAAAGGCTCCGGACCCTCCACCTGAGTCAGGGAGTTGGAGCGGCCGTGCAAGGTTTTTTACACGATCTGACAGTCTGTTTCGCAGCATGGTGCATTAAGTCGTGTTAAATATTTAGCTGCACTGCCTTGGAAACAGGCAAACTGGATGTTTAGAGTCCTCAGTGGATTTCCTACGTCTTCTGGCTTCCTAGTTCTCCTACTAATAAACAAGCCGAGCTCTGTCCCAGCATCTGCTACGTTCACTGGGGTTAATTAACTCCACACAAGCATACATGATGAAAAGTAATAAATAGTCCCAATTAAACATTTACAAGAATGTAAAGAGGCGTACTTACTTTCTTCTATTTTTTCTGTCGTAAATAAAAGTGGTCAAAAAAAAGAACGCTCAATATGTAATTATCAACCCAGACCAGATTCAAAACCAGATTGTCACAATTAAATTCAATTAACTGAGCCACTAGGGTGGCCCAGTTTGCCAAAGTCCAGTCTAAAAATACCCTACTGCCTTATCAGCAGGAATCACAAGCTGCTGCAGTTACTGAGAAGAGAAGCTCCAAAATATGATTAACTAATAAACGATGATGTAATATAGATTGAGCTACCCAGCAGTATGAAGTTATTAAAATGATCTCCACCATTACCAGCTGCAAATTACCATTACCTGTTGAAAGTGATCAATAATTATAATCCAATAATATGAATTATTTTGAAAAGGGCTATTCTGCATGATGCGTACTTCACTTTTGGTACTTTAATTATATGTTGATGCTGATACTTGAGTATAATTTTGTATGCTGGAATGTATACTTGTAACAAGGTATTTGTATACTCTAGTATTGCTACGTTTACTTAAGTAAAATGTCTGTGTACTTCATCCCAGAACGTCCCCTGGTACAAATTAATAAACAAGATTACATGAAACTGAAGTCTGCAGAGGAGCCGGAGTCAGCTCGACGTGTTTCATGCACGTGTGTGTGTGTGTGTGTGTGTGTTGACGCGGACACACACACACACACGCACACGCACACGCACACGCACACGCACACATTCTCACACACACACACACACACACACACACACACATTCTCACACACACACACACACACAGACACAGACACACACACACACACACACACACACAGACACACACAGACACAGACACACTAGCCGTTTTTTTTCCTTTAGAGAAATTGCCCTTTTTTTCGGTGGAGCTGTTTTATTTTTGATTTAAATAAATAAATATATATTCCTGTTAGTGCCCACTTCCTTGTCAAACCAATGTATTTATTGAATAAATAACCTAAATATCAGGTCGGGAGATTAGACTTTGTTGCGTTCCGATTACAGTTTTTTACAATCCCTTTGCCACTAATTTCAGAACCCTGACATCATTTTTCAAAACTCTAGACACAAAACTCACAACCAATGATCAAAATGCACATTTTGCATTACTCTTAATGCATAGTTGTATGGAAACAGACAAACAATATTCCATGTTTAGTTCATGAAAGTTTCAAGATAACGACATTCATTGTCACCAGTTAGCGTGGAGCATGAACCAATTAGATTACAGTATCTATGGATGTAATATTTCATCATCATTTTTTACTGTAATGTATTACAGTTTTTTACAATCACTTTGTATTTACATCTAGTACCATAATGAAACATGTGTCACCTATTTTGTACTACAATATTTAATGATTGTACGAACAATGACACAGTGAAACTATGGGTAGCTTGTGTGTGGGTGATCTAAAGTAACGTTTCTATGGTATTTCACCATAAATTAGTTTTTTGAACCAATGATTGTGCAAGTGCAAGATTCCTTTAAAGATATGAATGCACAATGCAATGTTTTGAACATTAGACAGCCTGTGTTACAAGTGATGACTGTTTTGAGTTTTGTGTCTAGAGTTTTGAAAAAAGATGTTTAGGTTTTGAAATTAGTAGTGATTGTAAAAAACTGTAAAATGAAGAGGGTCAGAGTTGTGCTAATATATTTAATGTTTTGTATAAAAAAAATTAAACTGTTTTAAATAAATAATTATGAGGAGCCCCTGCCCCCCAAAATGTCTGTGCACGTGCCTGTGTGTGTGTGTGTGTGTGTGTGTGTGTGTGTGTGTGTGTGTGTGTGTGTGTGTGTGTGTGGGCTTGAGCGCCTCCAGCAGCATTATTTATGGCAGGTGAGTGGGAGGCTTCATACGTCCTAATACTTTACTGTCTTCATTGACTAGAAAGAAAAAAAAGCTTTTATCACATTTGTGTTATGGTGAAACAATAAAAAAAATGTGGATCTCATTAACATTAACACAAATGTTCCCTAATAATACATATGTGCGTTACCTCGGTGCCCAGTCTCACGGCAGTTCGTGAAATGGTCACGTCATTTTGTATCTATTGATTTGTGTACGCGGTGCGGTGCATCCCTATAGACGTCGCATTTCCATATCACAGGCTGCTAATGTGGATTAAACTCTTGTTTTTCTATCGAGAATCACAAAATGGCATAGTTTAGCCCGCGGCAATATGAGATTAAGAGGCTTATATTAATATACACACATGCATTACTTGATGGGGATTAAGGTGCATGGAGGACGGAGGAGAGGAGAGACAGAGAGGTGGAGGCTGAGAGAGACCACAAAGGAAGAAAAGGGAGAGAATGATTTTGGTGAGAGGAGGGCAGGGGAGGCGAGGGGAGAAGGAAAAAAGGAGAGAAAAAGGAGAGGAAAGAAAAGAAAAGGAGAAAAGAGGGAAACCTCAGAGGAGACGAAAAACATGAGAAGAGAAGAACAGAAAATGAGAAGTAAAGGAGAGAAGAGACAAAAAGGACAAGAGGAAATGAGGAGAGGAGGAAAGAAGAGGAAAAGCAGGGAGGAACAAGAGGAGAGAAAAGAAGAGGAGAGGAAAAATGAAAGGGGAAATTAAACCCTCAGAGGAGCCAATAAACCGAGAGAAGGAGGAGGAGGAGAGGAGAAGAAAAGAAAACAAGGAGGAAAAAAGGACTTTGACTTTTGATGTTTTTTAATGAAACATCTCAATAAATAATAAAGGAGAGAAGAAACAAGAGGGGGGAAAGACAAAGGTGGAAAGACGAGGAGATGAAAGGCAAGGAGGAAACAAGGAGATGAGGAAACCAGAGAGAAGAGGGGAGGAGAAAGAAAGAAGAGTGGGAATAGAGGAGAGAGGAGCGAGGAGATGAGAAGAGGACGAACAAAGAGGAAAGGAACAACGAAGGTACAGAGAGCGGAGGAAAAAGAAGGAGAGAAGAGGAGAAAACAAGGGGAGAGGGGAGAAGAAGAGAGGAGGAAACAAGAGAGGAGAGGATACGTGAGGATGAAATGAGAAGAGGGGGAGGAGTTGAGAGGAGAAAAGAAGAGAAGAAAACAAGGATAGGGGGAATCGGAGAGGAAGAAAAGAAAGGAGGGGAGGAAATGAAAAGTGGAGTAGTGAAGGAATAGGAGAGCAACGATGGAGGGATGGAGAAATAAATACTGTAGTATGAGATGTGGAGACAAAGAAATGGATAAAACTAAAAAAAGGAGTGGTAACAGATGAGATAAAGGATGCATGATCTCTGCAATGGTAGAAGCGGAGAAAGAGGAGTGGAGGAGGAGTGGAGGAGGAGTGGATGATTCCCCTTCTTGTTTCCGTGGAGGAGTCTCAGAAACAGAGGGAGGGGAACTCCAAAATAAAAGGGTGAAGAGCGTCATGGAGAGGACATGACTCAGCTAAACATAATCCAACCAGTCAATAGGACTCCTTGTCTCGGCGAGATTATAATAGCAGTAACAACATTAACAGATCCATAAAAGAGAAGATCAAATTATTGATGACAGGGTTTCCCCCCAGGGTATTGCAAGGCCTAAGTTGCCCCCCACCAGGCCTAATCCACTGGGAATTATCTATTTTCAAAACGTTTGTTAAAACTAGAGTTAGCCGGGCGCCCGGATAGCTCAGTTAGTGGAGCGGGCGCCCATATATAGAGGTTTGCTCCTCGGCGCAGCGGTCGCAGGTTCAACTCCGACCTGCGGCCCTTTGCTGCATGTCATTCCCCCCTCTCTCTCCCCTTTCATGTCTTCATCTGTCCTGTCAAATAAAAGGTCTAAAAATGCCCAAAAAATTATAAAAAAAAAAAAAAAAAAAACTAGAGTTAGCCTACAGCGGGGCGGCCTTTAAGTTAGCTTAGACTTAAAGGCCGTGTTGCAGGGTTCATTTTCTAACGAATTTGCGCAATTTGCTTGTTGGTAATAAACATTTAAACTAGGGCTAGGGCTAATTTCTACAGTTAATTGCGATTAATTGCATGTTTTATCACATGATTAAAATTATATAATTTTTTTAATTATTTATCTAATTTCAGAACAGTTTTTAAGTACATATTAAAAATGGAAAGCAATTCTTACCAGTGTATCTTGTATCTTGTAAAGTTACTTTATGAACTTGACTTTAAGATTTGTATTTGTTTATTATTTATTTACTTTAAACAAAAGAAGAAAAAAGAAAAATAAATAGGGTACTAAACAACAGTTAACAACTTGTTTATTGTTAAGGCCATGGTCAAAATTAAAGATTTAATAATAATGTAATAACTATAACAATAACTTATTTAACCAGTAAATTACTGTTGAACGACAAAAACAACCACCAGGTGGGAAAAGGGGATTTTACAATTACTGTGAATGCACCACGAGGCTACCTGTTTTACATGAACGCACCGTCTGTGTTGTTTAATTCCGACAACAGCAGCTGCTGCGCTGCAGAGCAGACTGTTACGTACAGTACAGTGAAATCCAGTCACACTTTACACTGTTTAACGTTAGCTGTCAGCATTTTAACCCTGTTTAATCCAGCTGCTAGCTAAAGGTAGGCTAATGTTACCTGCTGTCAGGTGTAGTGTAAAGTCAGGCACCGAAATGAGGCACCGAAATGTTCGTTCTTATTCAGTCTCGTTACTACCGTTTAGGTCGGCACATTTCGGTACCCAATACTTACCAGAGTCAATATAGTGTGCAGTAACTTCTAAATAATTTTGATAACTCACTGACGTCCAGTGATCACCAGTTGATGAGACAACGTTTGCACTCTGGTTTCATCAACAGGTCGGCGAGTAGCACTCTCCGAAACAGTGCTTTGCCTGAGCCCTAGCATCAACCTGAGTCACGTTAACTGGACTATGCTTATGCTGCGTTCATGCCACCTCGGAATAACAGGCACCGTGTTTTTTTTATACATAGGCTTATTCATGAATAATTTTAAACATATTATGTCTGTGTATGTTTCTTGGCAGAGGCATTTGTCCACAATAAACAGTTTATTGTCATTAAAATATGTTCAGTGAACCAAAGTCGCCTCCATCAAACGTCAGTTGTCAACAACGCGTCACCAACTGGGAAACTCGGGTACCAAAATCCAGCCCGAGTTTCCCACCTCTGATTCCCACAGGTCGTTACGTGAATGGTGACGTTTTCACTCGGAAAAACGTTTTTCCGATGTCCATGAACGCACGGTTAGCTCGTCGGTGGTAGCTCAAGCTTGACGTGCTTCGGTGATATTTTAATTCGGCTCTACACAATGTGCCTATGGCTTTCGACTTGTCTAGGAGCCGTCCGGGAGTTTTGGAAAATAAAAAGCTCCATTCAGAATTGTGTTGCTGCTGCATTTCTCCATCATGCCTGCAGCCTGCAGCAGGAGGATGTGTTAGGAGGAAGTATGACAGCTTGATTATAAGTAAAGGTGCGGCAAAGGGTCAAAATAGTAGCCTGTTAGGCACGACGTGAAGCCGAGAGAAGTAAAAATAAATTAATAAATGGCGCCATGCGATTAATGCGATTAAAAGAATTGACGTGTTATGCTCGCCCCTTAATCGCAAAGCAATTAACACGCTAATGCTGACAGCCCTAATTTAAACTGTTACCCAACAACATCAAATACAATGGATATCACAAAACGGAATATAATACGAAAAAGTAGGTACTATTTTACAGCGGTTTGCAATGATTCTCCTTTCTCCCACAATGCTTTGCATTACATCACGTTGGAGAGACGACAGACCAAAAGCCCGTCTTGGTCTTTGCCCCTGCTCTTGCCAAATATGGCTTTTGGTCTCGACCGAGTCCAGGTGTCTTTATTATTTTCATAGTAATATTGGAGGGAAAGTGAAACACAGCTTGGACGGGGATGTTGTTCAGCTTTTCACAAGTTTAGACAGCTAGCTAACGCTATGCCGACGTTTGCTAACGTTAGCGCAACAGCGTTAGCCTAGCCTTAGCCTAGCTAACGCTAGTTCCCTAGTCTACAGACCAGGGGAATAAAAAGGTTCAGAGTCTCAATTTAAGTCTAAGTCTGAGCTACGTGATTCAAGGGATGCCGCACATCGAAAGCCTGGACTGGATGTTTCAACCTCACAGACAACAGACTCGGACATGCCTTAGAAAAGCTTTTGAAGGATACCGCGGTGTACAAATGCTTGTACTGTTGAGTATACTGTGAAAATGGTTCTTATGAATTTCTCAGCTAATAATAATCTGTCAAAAATCCTGGGTGTTGTGACACTGTTTTTGCTTTTACATCAACAAATAATAACCCAAAATGATTGTCTTGATACTGTCATTCATAAGACTTTTTTATAGCCTGCCTGTACACTGTGCCGGTATTGCCTAGGGATAAGCATGATGGAAACTTCATTTTATTTCTGTTTTTCATGCATGTTTATTGTCTATGCAACACATCTAGTCACCTATAACTGTTTAAGATGGTTCATAGGACTCAGTGTAAAAAGAATGGTAAAGTAAACATAAACAATGAACATACTTGTGCGTGCTGGCTTGAAGGGGACCATGATCCTGCCTGAAATGTGTGTATGCTATCTTCAGCACAAACGGATTCAGGCAGCATGCCTCAAATCCTGGATGCTGAGTGAGGCACGTCACATCTGCTGGTCGCGGGGTGAGCTCCTCGACCAGCGGCCAAAATGCACTTGCAGCACAAGCTGTCCACCGCCGTTTCCATGGGACGGCACCGCCCACACAAGCACCTGCCAAACACAGCGACACAGACACGCAGAGGAAGCTACATTTGCAACAACATTTTCACCGGACGAAGAGGTGAACGCTTAGAAATAAACACTAAGTTGTTACTGGAGCTAGTAGGCTACCATCAAAACGTGAGATATCTAATTCGAAATGTGTTTACGGGGGAAAGATTTAATTAGGAATTATCTTAGGGGGGTGGGGGGATTTCACAGGTGGGACTGGCAAATTAGCCCATAGCTAGCATGATGCCTTCTATTTCTAGATCTAGATAAGTTTACCGGTACTTATCTGAACAAACGACATGATCACTGTCACTAGATATAAATAAAACATTGACTTTCACTCGGTGTTATTCACTGACAGTAAAAACACCTCTTCCTCATCCCAGTCAGTCGCCATAGTTCCAGTACTAGGCTGAGGCTAGTCTCCTCCATGTCTCCCCAATGTGTCAAATCTTTTCCATCTTTGTTGGGAGTCACACATGCTCAGTAGCTAGGTAAGGACTACTAGCCAGTCAGAAGCAGAGTATGAGGGCGTACCCTGACAGTACCTAGGTAAGGACTACTAGCCAGTCAGAAGCAGAGTATGAGGGCGTGCCCTGACAGTACCTAGGTAAGGACTACTAGCCAGTCAGAAGCAGAGTATGAGGGCGTGCCATGCTAGCAGCTAGGCGAGCATTATAACGTATGTTCCAAAGTGAACCACATTTGTCTCTGAAGTAAAGGCTGGACTACAACAGAGCTGTTTGGAGCAGATGGTAAGTCCCTTTGGGCTGGACTTTGGGCTTTTTCATGAAAAAGCCAAAAAGTGTAATATGAGCACTTTAATACACGTTTCAACATGTTATGTAACTGAGTTTGAATGTTGTTCTTTTGTTTGTTTCAAAGCATAGTCTTTCTACTTGTTATTTTTTCGGCATTTTAGGCCTTTATTTTTTTATAAGACAGCTGAAGACATTAAAGGGGACAAAGATGGGGGGCAAAGGGCAGCAGGTCAGAGTCGAACCCAAGGCTACTGCGTCAAGGAGTAAACCTCTATATATGGGTACATGCTCTACCAGGTGAGCTACCCAGGAACCCTCTATTGCTTTCTAACAATGTCACTCTGCCTGTGATTTCAATTTGAATGCAGTATTTTGTCCGTTGTGGGCTCCTGTACTGGTGACTCAAATTGTTCCTCCTCACAGCTGATTGGTCAGCAAGGGGATCTCTGATTTTGTTTTGTCCTCTCATCCTGTTTTAAAGAATTGTATTGCGATACTAAGGCATTTTTATATTTAGGTCTACCCTCATTAATATGAATGGGGTGGACAAAAAAATAGAAACACCTTCAGCAACACCTACTTACATTGTAGAAAAGGATAACTGATATTTCTAAGTGAGAATGTTCAAATCAGTTTAGAGACACACATGGTTTGTCTTTCTATATGTTTCATACATGTCTTACTCTAGAGTGTGTAGTACTCCCTTTGTAGTTTACAAAGGGAAGAGATGACAAAAAAAAATTAGAAAATGGTTCAAATTTAGCCAGGGCCTAGATTACAACACATAACAGATCTCCTCACAACTGATAAAAAAAAGTTATTTCGTTTTAAGGAGGACAGGGAGCAATAGCTGCAGCGACACAGTGCTACACAGAGCCTGGTTATTGGCTGTGGAGAAAACAATTGCTAAATCAGTCTCTGAAATTATAAGTCAGTGTATCTAATTCCCAAATGAGTGATTTGTACCTTCAAAGTACCCAATTGTTCCCTAGAATTAATAATAACAGATGAACAAGAGCATGACTTCCCCTACAGGTTAATATCTGCTACTACAGCTCACATGTGGTCTCTGGGCAGTATTTTAAAGGAGCACTAATCCAAACCAAACTAAGCACAAATGTGCCAATGAGTGAAAGTAAAAACATGAGCCAAAAGTATAACACTACAAGAGGGAGGAATGTCACTGACATGCAAGTGCCAATCTCAGAAACATCTTAGTGCTCTCCTCGGAACAATTCAACAGTGGCTGACTCAGCAGGTCGTCCACTGATCACAGGGTTGCTGGTTCCATCCTCAGTCATTCTTCGTGTCCATGTCGCAAAGTGCCTTTGAGCAAGACACTCAGGTTACACCACCACCGTGGGGGAGTCAAAGGCTATCTGTGAAGCACTTTGGATAAATGCACTTTATTGCTTAAAAGAGGTTCTCAATCCTTTTTCAGCCAAGGACCCCTTACAGCGGTGTTTCTCTAATGGGGCTAGTGTACCCCTAGGGGTACTTTGGAGTACTGAAGGGGGTACCTGAGATTTTTTTCAAATGCTAATTTAAAAGTATCAGTGTTGCCTTACTCCTACACTCTAAAAGTAATCTTTGTTTTACTTATAAAAAGTGAGGTAAGAGTTTTCATTGGGCATTTTGTGTTTTGTTTACTTCAAGGCTTTCTTAAGTAGAATGAACACTGTAACAGTACTTAACGTGAACCCAGAAAACTCAATTTTAGTTAATTAATATTACTGATAATATTTAGTTAATTTTCTTAGTAAACATAACTCACTTGTACATGATATTAAACACTGTTACCGTTTGGCTCAAGGCCGGCAACAAAAGGGAGGTCACACACAGATAGATTAACAAAAAGGAAGTGTGTAAATGTAGAAGACATCAGTCGTGTTTGCCATGTGTGGATGAGTGAATGAATGGTGTGATGTGTGTTGTAAGGTGTAACAAACCAAAAAAAGAACAAAATGGTGGATGACTGCAGGAGGACCAGCTGAGAGAGAGTGAGACTCTCAGGAGAGCCGTCTTTTATGCCTTCTTTAAACCACGCCCATATGGCCAGGTACAGACGACCCTCCCAGCTCCACCTACCCTCCCACTCCAAGTACCTGCAGACAAAGGAGAAAAACATGACAGGCAGGCAGATTGGGAGAGGTCATCACAACACAATTAAAATGAGTATGGATTACTTGTAGCAACTATAGACGTTCCGATACCGATACTGCCTAAAACTCTGGTATCGGGAAGTACTGGAGTTTATGCACCGATCCGATACGTAATAAAGCCCTAAAGAAAATCTACGTTAAAGTAGTTTATTTATGTTCTTTTTCTGTTACGACTGACTGTCAAACTGCGTAATAAAAGAAAGTTCTGTGGCATTTATTGTTTGTGTTTGTTCATGTTTCACAAAGAGTTTAACCTGAGCCAGACCGACAACAAAGATAGAAATCATATCCCATCCATACAGGGATCGTAGTATACAGTTGTTAAAACATAATAAAATATATGACACACTGGTATTGGATCGGTACTCTGTATCGGCCGATACGCAAGTTCAGGTATCGGTATCAGGAAGCAAAAAATGGTATCGGACCATCTCTACTAGCAACCTATAATTTAAGTTGCATTAAGTCAATTTTATAAGTAAAATTAACCTAATCACACGTGTGAATGAACTCCATTACATTGAGTCCAGGCTACATCCTCCGGTAAATCAATGATGCTGCATTAACAGCTATAAAAATGCATATCTATATCTCAAACACTTAGTTTTGATTGTTAGATCCTCACTCATCAATAAGAATTTCATATTAACAAGAACAACATGGAAAGACAGATTTAAGATTATAAAATGTATTTATCTCTAAAAAAACATTGTTTCAAAAGTTGTAATTCTAACAGTACTATTTACTACTAGTACTATTACAAAACAGGCCATACAGTATACACTACCGGTCAAAAGTTTGGGGTCACTTAGAAATTTCCACTCCATTACAGACAGAATACCCAACACAGTCTCACGGTAGTTCGTGAAATGGTAACGTTATTTTTAATCTATTGCTATGTGTTAACGGGGACATTTTTGTTGTTTTTTTCGTGGTGGCCAGCACGAAATGGTCTATACGGAGATTAACGGGGAAAGCAAACGCCACACCCCGGGGGAGGACGCCTCACACGCCGGGAGACGTCCACGGGTGACGTGCGACAATAACGGGATGGCGGAGGTTGGGTTTAGGAAAAAACAACGGGGAATAATAACAATAAAAAGGTAATTGTGAGACATAATGGCACATTAAAATTGCAATAACAATTTTAAAAACATTTTTAAGAACTGCTGAATGACTACACACAGTACATGTATCTACTTCATGAGGTATTGACTAGTAAACAATTAAGTCAGTTTTCATTTAAGGCACATTAGAATAAACACAAATGCCAACTGAAATTCTATTACCTGAGTAACTTGCCAAAAGTGTTTTCATCATATAGCACGACAAACTGAACAGTTACCTGCCAATTTAGTTTAAAGGCACAACAATGATATGACTGAAAAGAAAAAATCTGACTTTGCCATTGAGTTTTGGTGAAGAGATTTTTTTTTTTTATTTAAATAGTATAAACTAAATAGTATGAAATAGAACAAGTTGAACTAAGCATGATTATATAAACTTCAGACAATATATCACCCAGGACATTTCACATTATGCTATAATGCAACAGTATGTGTAGTCTCACCTACCAAGGTGAGATAAGTGGCAAGAAGTCATCTAAGACAACTTGTTGAGGAGATTTGGGTATTTAGATGACGATTTAGGGTGCATGGGGTCTATTCCAACAAAGAGCCTTTGGTATGTCTCAAATGTGTGCTGCAGTTGTGGTGGATATTTCATATCCAGGAAATACTTGTAAGTCCAAACAGTAGGCAGCATGCTTGTGACAAGTTGTAAAGACCTCTGACCACTGGATGTCCTTCAATGACAATGCCAATGGCATTAAGCTGATGGTGATGAAAACTTTCATTAGGAGTTTGGTTAGAGAAACAGGTAATGAGATAATAACAGGCAACATTATTTACAGTCTACATTATTCCGCTTATTCCACAGCTTATAATAGGGCTACTCATAGAGGTTACTCGGTCGGGATGGTTAACTCTTCCACTGATGAGCACGACTCTCTGGAGACAGCCAGGTCACACTGATGACCTAACAATGGAGCTAACTAATGCTCTGTTAGCTCTTTCCCATTGAGCACAAATATTGATTTTAAAAAAACGATTGTATTTGTTTAAAAAAACAGTGAGCCCTTCAATAATCATAACTCCATGGCAACGATCTGTTATACATGGTAATGGTCTGTTATATAGAAATACCAGATCGCAGAATGAAGTGATTGACCAATCAAAATCAAGTATTCAACCAAGCCTTGTTGCAGTAATGTTAGTGGTAAATGTAATGACTTCCCTTAAATAGTTTTCTACAAGGAAAAATTGATAATCACAGAAGATGTTCAGCGGATTTACTTTAGCAAGTCTCCAAAAAGACACTGCATCGTAGACCTCAATAACACAAGGAAATGAGGGCCTGTAGGAGTGTTTAAGGATATCTATGAATTTCACAAGGATTGGGACACTATATCAAATCACCCTTCCTTATAACTACCACTGAGTTCCCCAAAAAGCCAATTTATATTATTGACATTCCCATATTTTTTGTAATTTAGTTGTACTGGATAATTTCTACTTATATCTATATATTTTAATTATTAACATGTGTTACATTGCTCATAATGATAGCTTCCAAAAACTCCCCACTGTGAGAAAATTGTTTTTTATTCTGCTTTGTTCAACTGCATAGCCTACTATAACAGGCATCAACATTATCATGGTTTTTATAATTCATTTGTACAACATTATTTATGTACATTTACTCAGTGTGACTTCCTAAATACCCTACATTGCGAGATTTTATCACCGTATATACTGATTTGTTTGTAATGTAGCCTACTTTTCTCTCTTTTTTCACTCTTATTTTTTCCTTAGTGTGATGTCCGTTTTTATGCTGCACTTTGTGCATTATGTTATTAATGTTAACGGCTTTGTTTCTGTATGGAACTGGTAAACAAAGTTTGAACTTCAGCAATCCCATCTCTGTGTTTAACGTTAGCTAACAGCTAATGTTTAGCTAACAGATAACGTTATTGTTAGTTGTAATTACCTTGCGTTAGTGTCTTTTGTCTGTTTGTTTTTTTATCAAACCATTTATGCTTCTAATGTCGTGTACACAGATTTAACTGATATTCAATGAAGACAGACATGCTAGCTAATGCATGCCTTTGCTAATGTTACCATGTTTCAGCCGTGAATTTAATCGACTCGTGGTCTACATTGTATCAGCCACCTCGCTTCATTTATTTAGTAGTAACGTTACTACTAAATAAATGTCTGTCTTCATTGAATATCAGTTAAATCTGCTTGGCTTAGCCTACACTGAATCTCTTCGCTTCGGGTGTCTGTTTTCAGTTAATGTTAGCGTTAGGATGCGTTAAACACAGTAACAGCCCCAACTGCCGAGGTAGTTACAGGACCACCGGGCAGCTAACTAACAGCTAGCTAGCTTGCCATGCATCCAGGTCAGTTAGTACAATATGCACGTTAGCTAACGTTTACTGCCAAACAGGACCTCTAGAATAATCGGTTTAGCACAAATTCACCAATCATTCAGCAATAATTTGGCAAAAATTGCTTAAAGGTCCCATGGCATGGACATTTCACTTTATGAGGTTTTTTAACATTAATATGAGTTCCCCCAGCCTGCCTATGGTCCCCCAGTGGCTAGAAATGGTGATAGGTGTAAACCGAGCCCTGGGTATCCTGCTCTGCCTTTGAGAAAATGAAATCTCAGATGGGCCAATCAGGAATCTTCTCCTTATGAGGTCATAAGGGGAAAGGTTACCTCCCCTTTCTCTGCTTTGCCCGCCGCTGTTTCTGCTACAGAAATTCACCAAAAACGGAGAAGAAGAGCATAGTCACTTCCACTTCCCATCATAACATGACTAGATTATAACGTTCTCTTAATACATCCGTGGACTATAATACCTTTCACCACTGCTCATTTTATAAAGGCTGCCGCAAGAAAACGTGTCTTTGTTTACATTGTATAATGTGCTGTTGTATTGCTTTTTATTTTGCATGATTGCAGCGCGCTAGTAGCGAGCTAACGTTAGCGCGCTAACGTTAGCTAGCTCTAACATCGGCAGTCAAACAAACATCAATGATCCATCAATGATGTCTTTTTAATAATCTATACGTTTTTCTTGCAGTAGCCTTTCTACAATAAGCCGTGGTAAAAGTTACTATAATCCGTTCAAGGAGTTTATAAGCAGACAGATTAGCTAGCTAGTTGATAAATTGTCTACTTCCACTTTATAAACAGATAGCCATAGCAGCTAACGTTAACGTTACTTCGCTGCTGGAGCGGTCAGCTACTTTAGCGATGTTTAACGTTAGCTACATAACGTTAGCAATATATCTTGTGGAGAATCCAGAGGGAAGGGTCAGGGAGCAGAGACTCAGTATTTAGATGAAGTGAGCTGGTTTGACCATGGAGATGGGATGTGCTCGCTTAGCTTCAACGCAGTTGTGTGCGTCTGCGGCCGTGGGAGAGGGTGTAAAAGAGGGGTGTGGCGATGACATCATCGATACGGATCCGTATTCACCATCCATACGAAGCCAAACGAGAGCCGTTTTCGGATTTTTTCACCCTGAGACCAGGTTTCAAAAAAGTGCGTTTTTAGGCAGTGCGTTTGCAGGATTCGTCTGGACGGTCGGCCCAAACGATGCAAAACGTGCGTTTGCACAAAAAAACGTTTCCGTGTGGATGGCCCCTAAGAGAGCCAGCCCAAGGCCACAGGGGGGGAGGCTGAGGAACAAAGGACCAGAGAGGCAACACTGCAGGAGATTGGTGTCCAGTAAGGACATTGGCTGGAAAAAGGACTGACCTCTCGCTCTGCTTTAAACCCCCACAGGACAACACCGCCTGAAGACTGACAGACCCCAGATGGGAAGAATCCTGAGTTGAAGTTTGTTCCACTACCCTTTTTGTGACCCAAGTTATTAAAGAACACTTTATGTTAAAGCCAACTGTCTCTGAGTTACCCGTTTTCATTGTGAATCGGGCTTTCTAGTCCCCTGGGTCGCTACAATGTACAGGTACTGTCATGATGATTAGGGCCAAATTTAGAAACATTTATTTGAATTTTTGAGTTTAAAGCTGTATTCCGTAAGATTTGAGTTGGGTTGTTTCTAGCAGCAGCTTTGGCTGTAAGATGTAATTTCAGGCAGGCCTCTGGAACCTCAGCTCCCAGGGTTCCTTTTTAAAAAAACAAACCGTGCCAACTGTATGAAGTCGGTAGATCGCAGCTCTCACCGGTGCGATGCCTTCACATGCTCCAGTCCACACAGATCACAGTTTAGTCTGAGATGAGCTAATGTAATAGGGTGATTTGATATAGAAGATTTGATATAGAATTGTTGAGTCAAAGATCAAGGAGATCAGAATTTAATTCATGAGTAAAGTAAATTCATAAAAGTAAATGCTTGTTAAACTGTTTCCTTTCAAGAAGGTAAAGAAAGTTTCTAAAATGTTTAACATAGTATATACTATTTGAGAACATTTGTATATGTAAGCTATAGCTACCTGTTAAAGATTTCGGATCTGTGATCTGTTAGTTTAACCTTTTTGAGAAAACTGATCCATTATTGTGTGAGGTAAATGTCAATTTCTCTCTTCGATATAACAAATTACAAAGGACAAATATAGTAATACCATTGTTAATGTGTACATTGCTGAAAAAAGTTCTAACACTGCTTTAGAAATGAATGAAGTTTGAAGTTAGCCTAATGCTAGCGTTAGCTTTTTCGCAAGCACTCCATGTACCTAAATGCTTGTGATCTTGCCGTAGTCATAGCTATGGCTTTTGGTCTCGACTGAGTCCAGGTGTCTTTATTATCTTCATAATAATATTGGAGGGGAAAGTGAAACACAGCTTGGACGGGATGTTGGTCGGCTTTTCACAAGTTTAGACAGCTGCGCCGATGTTTGCTAACGTTAGCGCAACAGCGTTAGCCTAGCCTGCTAGGTAGCTAAATATTATGACTGCCTTCGGAGTTTCCTATATCTGCGTCCACGTTGTCAACATAAGACCTGTGGCGTTTGTGCTCCTTTTGTACCATCATTTTATTGAATGAAATATTAAGCTTCGCTCCTCTGAGATGGGTGGGTTTTTGTTACGTTACACACAAAGCTAGCTATAGTTAGCCTCTATGCTAGCGGACATTAGAAAGGTAAACACTGCTAAGAGACTTATTAGACGACGTGGTCACTCACTACAATGGGCATTTTTTAGAGGCCCATTTACGATATAGAAGGTAAATATAGACTGGAATATTTCCGCAAGGGCTTTTTACATATTGACAAACTTTGATAATAACATGTACAGGCTTCAAAATTAACATTTTCGTCTACCAGCCAAATGGCTAATGAATGTTCAAATATTACCAGCCATTCAATAGATTACCATTGGGTTTTTTGGCTGGTGAGTGAAGCAAATCTACCAGCCACTTGCATATTTCACCAGCATTTGGCTGGTAAACGGTGCTAATTTAGAACCCTGAACATGTATATGCCTGGTTATGGTGAAAATAAGCGATTTATTTCAAGATAGCATAGGGTTACACTGTAGATTCATCTGACGTTGGTATCCAATATGGCGCCCATGATTTGAGTTGGCCACACTCTCTAAATATAGGGCACTATGCTAACACATCCAGGCGTGGGGATGATAGAGCCGGGGAGGCAGCGGCTAGCTAATGTGTCACTGTTGTCTGTGTTAGCATGGTTAGCCATGTAGCGTTAGCAGTCAGAGTGGAGCCAGTGCACCCCCAGCCTGGGTAATGTTTGTGTCTAACTAGTCTATATCCACGACGTTCCACTTCAGGGATTGCTCCGGTGCTGCCTGAAATTCCGCCCGTGTGTCCTTATTTTCTTCTGGATGTCCGTCCCCTTCCTCTTCCTTTGTGTTGGCGTTCTAACCTCCGGTGGATTTGTGAGGACTATGGTTAACTGCTCCTCAGATCTCTGCAGGGTAAATCCAGACAGCTAGCTAGACTATCTGTCCAATCGGAGTTTTCTGTTGCACGACTAAAACTACTTTTGAACATACACATTTTGCAGAGGCAGTCGTAGTGTGTGAATGCTATTGAAGGGCGGGTCTTGCCTGGAACTTCAGTGGGTTCCATATAACTGTCAGCCCAGGCCCAGACACATCGACCAATAAGAGGACTGAACTTACTTGCATGGTTTGTAATGACGCTTGGATTTTTCCAGGTGTGAAACCAAAGCGAACCAAGGGGAAATCGCTCCAAGTTTACAAACTCATCAGCTGATTGGAACCAGAGCAAATGATCTATAGGTGTGAATATGCCCTAACTGGGTGCTGCATTTGAATTTAGGTCAGGAAAGTTGCAACATCCACTTAGATTGTATTACTTGACAAACCAGCAAATACAAGCGCTTTCATCAGTGGGTCATGTTGTCATTCCCCATTGTTTTAACTCACTCTTTGACAGAAATGTTCACAAGTCGTTTTTTGCAAGTCCAAGTCAAGTCTCAAGTCTTTGAGCTTGAGTCCAAGTCAAGTCTCAAGTCTTTGAGGAGCAAGTTCAAGTCACGTCTCAAGTCTTTTGCCACAAGTCCAAGACAAGTCTCAAGTCTCTGGCCATCTGATCTGTCCCTAACACTGTATTGTTAAATCTTATGAATTCAAAGCATGTGCTGTAGCTACCCTCCATACAGTATCAGTAACAGTATCAGTATCAGAATCAGTTGAAGGATAACTTTATGGGGTCTACTTAACACATCCCTCTAGCCCTCGGACCTGGTGAAATATTAACCTAAGTCTGTCACATCATATGGATAAAAACTATAAATATACAATGTGCCTGCTCCCAGCATTAGCACAACACTTTGCGATGGTTAGCTTGTTTCCTGTGATGATATATGCTAAATATAACGTCTCTTTCACTCAAAAAAATGTCTAATGTCGAAGTGGAAATCAAGAGAATAGTGGCAGCGCCACACCAGTTAGGCTACAGAACAACATTCATCTCACCGTCAGTCCAAATTACACTCAATAAGCAGTTTGAACTCACTGATGTAATGGCATTTATTTTCTAAGTGTTAGTAGGCTCAGTGAAACTGAGTCCAGTGTGAGGGAGACCCGACACAGAGGAGGAGAGGTTAGTGAGGTCAGCGTCTCCACGGCAGGTGACAGTGCCCACGGATCCGCTGCGCCACGCATGGATGAAATAATGAAATATCAAGACAATCAAGACAGTCAAGATGGTGTTTGGTGGACCGGGGTACACCTTGTACACTTAATAACCTACAAATCATCCACGGGATCAATTACGCATCACATGAGTTTGCCCACCCGACACAGCGTTTGTTCCTGGGGAGATGGATCCGTGTGTCCCTCCTCCTGTGCGCCATCGATGTCTGAGCCTCAGCAACTACTAACTATAAGATACTATTTGCCTGTTCCCAGCATTAGCACAACACTTTGCGATGGTTAGCTTGTTACCTGTGATGATATATGCTAAATATAACGTCTCTTTCACATTAGTGTGTGAGTGACTGACCTATCTGGGTGTGTTTGAGATGCCTGATGAAGTTCCACATTGATCAGACATCATTTATCTTTAGCCACACACCTTGCATGTAGCTGTTGGCTTACTGCCACTGTTTACCAAGTTATTGAAAACAAAACTAATGACAAAAGGAACAACTCTTGACTTGGTGTCGCCATCCTCAATGTAGTTTTTGATATGTGAGTGCGTGCACATAAGGCATAATGCATGCGTTACGTTGCACATTATGGCAAAGGGCAGGGGACATGCAGCTCGTCATATGTTTCCCCAACGTATATGCACTAATAAAAGAAAATAGAAATACATGAATACATTTAGATTTAAAAAGCAATAATTGTATGAAAGGTTGTTGACGAGTCTCGAAGCTTGAGTCCGAGTCAAGTCTGAAGTCTTTTGGGTCGAGTCGCAAGTCAAGTCTGAAGTCAGCTGTTTGTGCGACTCGAGTCCGAGTCTCTGACTCGAGTCCCCATCTCTGCTGTTTGATAGATAGGAACTTAACAGTCAACCAGATGGAAATCTTTTGGAGTACAACTTTAATGTCAGAATTGAGTCACTGCAGTTTGCATCATAACAATCACCTTTCAAGTTATTTTTGCAAAGCTCATGTCATACATTTGATAAGAATCGTTTTAGGTACTTAAATCATAATATAGAAAGTTTAGGAGAATTTTAATTTTTTATTTTTTTAAAGAAAAAGGTACAAACTTCTGAAATGCAGGCTTTTGCTTCCCTCTGGTGGCAGCCTGAGGTCCTGCTCAGACAAACAGAAGGGGGCTGTGTTTAACACCTAAGCCCTATTCACACGGGATAAGTATTATCTAGGGACCTCGTGTGAATTATAAATTACCCCCCCACGTCTGATTTTCATCTGGCGCATTCGAACGGGATAAGCGAAGCCTGTGATTTTACTCGAATTTACTGACATTAAGCAGCAGTAGAAACATGGGGGTGGGTAGCTCTGCTATGTGTGTTTGTGTGTGGTCAGATCTCGAGGACACACACGCACACGCACACACACACACACACACACACAATCTCAACCGGGTAGTCAGTCATCGTCCGAACTGCGACCTCTCCTTTTTCTTTCTCTCACTTTTTTCTCCGGGTGGTGTCAAGCAGGGTCCGGTTAGATGGATAAAACTAAACATTTCACTAGGTTAAAATCTATTAGCTTGATTTATTTGTAACATTAACCTCTAATTATGAAGTGAGCCCCCTCGCTTGATTGTGCATTATTTTTGATAAGCTATTGCTTGGAGATGTCTTGTCGTTATCTCTAGATGTATGATACAAACATAAAAAATATACTTACCGCATGCTGCTATACATGTCATCCATCGCCATCTAATCATTCTTTTTGTCTTCGCACTTGTGGTGGTTTTCATCTTTCTCTTTCTGCAAATTGTATATGATGTATAGCGACATGACCCAGCACCCAAAACACTGTCAAAACACTCCAACGCACCCTCCATTCTTCGCCAAAGATGGATAAAAAGGCGCAAAAGAAGGAAATAGGTACCTTGAAAAAACAAAAAAGCCCCGCCAAATCCTGGGGCCTCATTTATAAAACCTGTTACGCAAGAAAAAGTTGCGTGAAGCAGGGTGAAATTTGTCATCGCAACATTCCTCGCAATTGTCGGGATTTATAAAGACTTTCCATGCGTAAAAATGTTCCCAGTTTTCCGCAAACTTTTGACCACACGTGTGATCGTGCGTAATGCTCCCAAGGTTTTGTAGACTGCGTTTTAGTGAACTCCGATGGTATGCCCGTTTTCCGAACCTAACCCAGTTTTTTTTTCTGAACCCAACAATCCCGTTCTTGCTAAACCGACCCAGAGCCGGTCGCGGCGCCCGGCGAGGGGCTGCCAGCAACGGGGGAGAGGCAGGGGCTCCTCCCACACCGTGCAGCGGAGGGAATGCGCTTTTCCTCCGCTGCTCTCCCCGGGAAATGCGTTGTTTGTTTGATGTGTATCTGTGTGTGTGTGTGTGTGTGTCTGTCTGTGTCTGTGCGTCTTTATGTGGTCGTGTCTGATTGTAGGTGTCTGTGTGTGGGAATGTTGTCTTTCTGCACCTGCTATTCCCACACAATTACCATACAAGTTACCAAATTGTCACATTTCAAGCACTTTCACCTGTTTTGCACCAATAATGATCCAAAATCTTGTTTCTTGTTTATGAACACTTGCCTGTTCTCTTCAGCTCTCTGTTGCTGCTGCTGCTACCTGCAGTTAGACGAGTGCTTAGGGCCGTCTATAAATTACTACACCAAAAAGAGATACAACAAAAATATGTATTAATTTAATGATTAAATAAGGTAATGTCTCCAAACTTACCTCAATTATTACTTGTCTCCTGCTAGTTATACTACAGCACTTACTTTAAAAAATAAGTTAAATTAATAAATATTTTTGTTGCATCTCTTTTCGGTGTTGTAATTTGTAGATGTCCCTAAGCACTCGTCTTACAGCAGCAACAACAACAGCAGAGAGCAGAAGCCAGCAGGCAAGTGTTATTTACATAAACTTCTGGTGTACTTACAAACTTTATAATCCATCGTTTTATGAGAGCATAACCTATTTATACTAGTGTAGACCTTTGGTATCATTTCGGGCATTATTAGTGGGGTCATTTAAGAGATACAAACCTGGATCCATTAGCCCCCGCGCTAAGCTATTCAGCTGATAACGCTACGCTACGCTAACTCTCCCAATGTTAGACCCAGGTGAAAAAAGCTTCTGGGGGGGTGTTTGGCTCGAGGTCATGGTGCAAAGGATCCTAGGGTGAATTACTCCGAACCATCACTTGAAGTGTCTGTTTGTCGCTCTATTTAAAATGCAGATACGAATATGGAAAGAAATCTCACACTCACACTCACACACACACACACACACACACACACACACACACACACACACACACACACACACACACACACACACACACACACACACACACACACACACACACACACACACACACACACACACACACACACACACACGTAAATAAAGCAATCCAGCGTCTGGGCTTTATCACAAAACAGGTTTAATTTAATATCTCTTTATTTTTTAAAATAATTAAACATTTGTATTTCTCCAACCCTTTTTCATCTTTTTTTGTTTTTCTTCAGCTTCTGAATCAGGTTCTATCCGGGCCGTTCTAAAGCACACTTTAATTCTGCGAGGGGGGAGGTTCACCGTCACACTCCTAACAGGGCAGAGAGGTCTGCCCCGTGGTTTCCCTCTCTACACCCCCTCCCTCCCTCTGACCCCTGCCAACCTGCCCTCACCCTCACCCTTACCCCCTCCCTCCCTCCCTCCCTCCCTCCCCAACTAAAAAAAAAAATATATCTAATGGTCAAAAGAAACTTCATCAAAATATTCAAAATGAGATAAAAACCAAGAGAAGAGGGAGGAGTGAGAGACAGAAAAAGAAAGAATAAAGGGACTAAAAGGGGGAAACACTATCATAAATACCAGGAAGTCTTGTTCCATAATACCTCTGTATACACTGGATACTCCTCTCCAGTTTCCTAAGCAAAAAAACAGGCTAAATTACTACAAGATACGAGAGATTATCAGTGTACTGCATTCAATAACAATGTACAGGGTTCTCTTTTGTTGTTGTTGTAATACTGCCCCCCAGTGGGCAGAGGAGGGGGGAGGGGTAAGGTGGGAGGGGGGTGAGGCGGGGGCGCTCGTCTTTTCACAACAGGAGGAAGATTTTTGGCGCTTCTCTAAAGACTCTCTTTTTTTTATGTATTTTTTATTTGTAAGTCCCCATTATGGCCAGAGGGTACCAGTGCCAGACTGATACCAGGGATACCAGGGGCCCGTTTCAGGAAGGAGGTTTACCAAACTTTGAGTCTAACCCTGGGGCCCGTTTCAGGAAGGAGGTTTACCAAACTTTGAGTCTAACCCTGGGGCCCGTTTCAGGAAGGAGGTTTACCAAACTTTGAGTCTAACCCTGGGGCCCGTTTCAGGAAGGAGGTTTACCAAACTTTGAGTCTAACCCAGGGGCCCGTTTCAGGAAGGAGGTTTACCAAACTCTGAGTCTAAACCAGGGGCCCGTTTCAGGAAGGAGGTTTACCAAACTCTGAGTCTAACCCTGAACTCTGAGTTGATTTAGCCTGAGATGGAAACTCTGAGTTTTTGGTTCCAGAACAGCTGATTAGAGTTGGTTCCATCAACTCAGAGTAGGTTCACTCAGAGTTAAGCGCGTGCACCACCACTGTAAAAAGGCAGCATGAATGGAGCCATGATTCTATGATTCACCATGGTAACAACCACAAACAAACTGGTCGGCGGAAATACTCATGCGCACATACAGCGAGTTTGAACATATATTTCGTTAAAAAAGCAACACAGCGGCTGCTGCAAAATAGCGAGCATTGATTTGGGAGAAAATTGCTGCTCAAGTCAATGCGTAAGTTCCAATATAGTGTATTAATATCATATTTAATCATAAGTATAATATTACGGGTGAAATGGTATTGACCTATACCCTATAAAAGCACTGGGCCGACTAAACCCATCCTGAGGCTTAACATGCAGCACCATCATTAACATAATTAATATTCATAATCTTTTATTTCAAAGGGTTTACATCATTCACCTGCAATCCCGTGGAAGTCCTTTTTAATGGCTCTTACTGGTTTGTGTCCAGGGAACACTACAAAAACGTTTAAAACACGTTTCAGAGCGATCAGGCTCACTCTTCTGACGGCTGTGCATACAGCGGCTTTATGCTCCGTCTCACCAAGGTTATTAAGAAAACTGCCGTTATGTGACACAAATAACGTGCTGGGTGTAGAGCATGTCCATGATGGGTGACGTTAGTGATATGAGGACGGATAAGGTTATTTAGGTTACATAACTGATAGACTGGGAAGAAAAATGATACCGCTCAAATAGGTATAGGCTAGTATCTGGAAATGAAAATACATCTATAATCGGGGCCTCAATATCATCTCCAGACGCATGTTTAACTCCCTGAGAAGTAACACAGTTAATAAACCAACCCTGTTTTTTCATTCATGCAGATAAACTGGTCTAAAAGACTGAATGAATGAATGAGGAAATGAAAGAGCGCTGTGTCAGAGGGAGGAGACTGAGAGAAGAAAACCTGCTCCAGACCAGGTTAGGTTCACAGACTCTGTTACCATGGTACCTGACTCTGAGGTGAAGTTCCCTCTCTTTCTGAAACGGGCTGGAGTTCCCCCTCTCTCTCAGGTCTGATACACCTCTCTTTCTGAAACAGAAACCCAGAGTTTCCCTCATCTCAGGGTTAACTAACTCAGAGTTTTCACTAAACCTGCTTTCTGGAATGGACCTCTGGTGTGGCAGGTAAGGAGGGAGGGAGGGGTCAAAAAGGTTTAAAAAAAAAAAAAAAAAAAAAAAAAAAGATGGAGGGAAGGAGAAAAAAGAACCAACTGGATGAGAAGTAGTCCACGTTTGGAGGAGGAAGAAAAGGGAACGGAGTGCGTTTACATGCGGAGCGTTCTGGATTCACACGCTTCACATTCTCGTTTAGATGAAGCCGCATCCCAACCCTGTGTGAGGTTATAAGTTCTAAAAACACACACACAAAAAAAAAAAGGTAAAAATAAATAATGGTGAACAGGATCTGAAATAACCAGGATGTGATCTCATCCAAGCAACAGCAAAACATGAAGTGATGCTCGACTGTTGTTTCAAAATGAAAAGTGTCCGACATCAGGGAGCCCAGATAGCTCAGTTGGTAGCGCGGGCGCCCATATGTAGAGGTTTACTCCTTGACGCAGCGGGCCGCGGGTTCGACTCCAACCTTTGCTGCATGTCTCTCTCCCCTTTCATGTCTTCAGCTGTCCTATCAAAATAAAGGCTGAAAATGCCCCAAAAAAATTATCTTTAAAAGTATCCGAGGTCGTGTGATGCAGGCATAGAGTCGGGTGGAAGATTGGTGGTAAAACGTGTCATTAAATGAATAATTTGGGCATTCAAAAATAAAAATACTTTGTTTCGTCAATGGTTCTGTCTCTAAGTTAATTCATTGGTTCGCAGCATCTTTATTTTCCCCTCACGCCGTTCACCAGTGTCATTTTTGATACGACCACCAGATGGGACCAAAGTAAAGGCGAAAAAGAATCCTCCACAGTGGTTCAAGAAACGTTCATTATTTCAAAGCCCAATTGTGATTTATAGTGAGCATTTATGCAGAATCCATTCAGTAATTATCTAGATAATTCTGCCTTGAGCGCACGTACTAGAACTTTACGGTAGATTATTCGTCGAGGGGCATCAGAGCTGCCTTTTTCTACAGCTAATGGAAACTGAACTTAACCTACTGCTGCTGCTAGTTCACGTTAAAGTGTTAAAACACATGGCGGCTTTTATTTTGAAGCAGCCACAGGAAATGCAATGTCACCGAGGTCCTGCCAGAGTTGCTGTTTAAGGTGCGTTTGTGGTCAAATACGTGGGATTTCAAACTCAACTTCTTTCAGTATTTTGAGATCGTAAAATATGAATGTTGAGGGACTTAATTATGTAGTTTGAGCGTGAAAAAGGTACTAAACTGAACAATAGAAATAAGATTTAATACCCGTACATGAACACGCATGTAAACGCACTCAGGAGGATACAGTTAGTGTGTACTGAGGAAGTCCCTGTTGTTGTTTTTAAAATGTGTTTTACACCCCCCCCCCCTCCCCACCTATTTAAAACAGGAAGAAGAACCTGTAGACATGTGGGCGGGGCCAGAGAGGAACCTCAAGGGGGGAGTGGGGAACCCATTATTAGTCCAGATGTCCCACACGGGGGCAGAAAAGATGCACCATTAGAGAGGAAGGAGGGAGGGAACCGAAAGACAGAGGCAACGAGAGGAAAAGCAAAGAGGAGAACCAGGAAAATAAAAATGATACACGGGACTGTACTGAAGAAGAAGAGTGGGATGACAAGTTCAAATCTTCTCTTTTTTGCCGTTTTTTGTTGTTTTCCAAGAGTTCGTCTCACGTCGTACAGTCCAAAAGTTGTTTTTTTTGTTAAATTCCCCCTCCCACACAAGTCATTTTCTCATTTTCTATTTTTTTCTTCCTTTTTTTTTTATTTATTATTGTTTTGTTTTTCCGTTTGCAATAATATCAGTTTAAGGGGAAAAAAAAGAAAAAAAATATTATTTACAGTGCTGTTGAAATAATGAAAACAGACGTGATGAATCTACTGTAAAGTAAGTCGCACAAACACAGGAGAAAAAAAAACCATAAGAAAAAAAAACCATTAAGAAACCAGCGGGGCGCTTCGTGTCGATCCAGAGACCATGGCCTGTATCGGGGATTTCTCAGAGCTCTGGGCAGACATGGCTGATGTGGGGGGGAGGGGGTAAGGATGGAGGGGAAGGGGGAGTCACAGGGGCAGAGGAGGAGGGGAGGGCAGAGGGGAGCGTGGCGCTGTCTTCGTTAAGTTGGGATGATCCCGTCGCTCCTAAGGCCCCGCTTCAGCTCCAAGTCCTCCAGCTTCTTCCAGAGCTCCTCTCGCTCCTTCTCCTTCTTCTTCTCACTGGAACAAACAAACAACATGGAGGACCGGTGTTTATTAGGAGGCCTGAATCTCTGCATACACCTCGGCTTTCTTCACTCATTCAACTAGGTCTGGTGGGGCCATTTAGACACTTAAAGGCCCCGACACACCAACCTGACGGCTGACCGTCGGCAGAAAAGGCAGTCCGAAAAAATTGTGCCTCGGAACACACAGAAGTGACTTAAGCGTGTAATACGTCTCCATAACAACAGGCGGCGCTGATCTGTATTGTTGCCCAAAAAATGAAAACCGGCAGCTGATTGGACGAACGCGTCACGTGGGTCTGGCTGCTCCCGGATTTTACAACCGGGCATCATGGCGGCTTGTTTGGAATATGATCACCGAAACGTGTTTCTGAAAACATCTGAAGAGAGAAATAGGCCGTTCAGTTGCTGAATCTGTCTTCATTTCAGATCAACAAAGGTCAGTTTAAAAGATTTTGAGAGGTGTTCGTCATGCTCTAGGGCTCTAGGGCTGCTCGTTATGGAAAAAAATATAATTACGATTATTTCGGTCGATATTGAAATCACGATAATTTAACACGATTACTTGTTGACATCTGGAAAGATGTTGCAATTATTGAACTTAAAAAACAGTAAAAAAAAAAAACACAACTGTCAAATGTGCCTTAATACTTTTCCTATTGAAACTTTATTTTTTTATTTTTCTAAATCATTGTTTTTCTCGATTATTCTGTTTTTGTGGTCATTGGGAGCCAAAATCATAATCATAATCAACAGCTGTCTGCGGACACGGTGCGCCCAAAGTGGGTGAACTGGGACTCCGTTGCCCGTTTGTCGGTTAATAATTGATTAACGTCAGAAACAAAGAATCTAAATAAGCATCCCTAGGTACAGTCCTTCACCACATGCATGAAAAAAGACAATGAGTGTGGATGAGATCAAGCCAGCTGTGCATCCTGTTTAAAGTTGACTTACAGATGTCTTAAATTGACATGGCTCTTTGATGGACATGAACAAAGTCTACAGTCATGCTAGCAGCTCGGTGAGCAGAGCTTGGAGCTAAATGCTAACATGCTGACTGCTGAGCAGGTGTAATGGTTACCTTGTTCACCGTCTTAGTTTAGGGTGTTAGCACGAAGCAATAATTAAAAGGAATATTCCACCTTTGTTTGTTGAAATAGGGTTATTCACCGTCTCCTAGGGCTGGGTACCGAACGTCGATACTTTTATGGTATCGAAAAAAATATTCCAATCCTATGAGTATCGAAAAATTCTTTATCTTTCGGTGCCAAATTTCGGTTCCAAAAGCGTCTTAGCGTGTAAGCGCAAGCTTATCTGTCCTCTCTGCATATTGACACAGATCGAGCTCCGACCGAAGCACACGCACTGCGCACGCACACACACACACACACACACACACACACACACACACGGAGAGGTGCGCGGGGAGTAAACTGTCTGTAGTTTTGTTGAAGTCACAGAGAGTCACGGTTGGTTTCTAGTGTGGTTACAGTTTTTAAAACTTCACGCAGACAGCGTTTGCTGCGATATGATATTAATGGCGAGCAAAGCGGTGCGAGTGCTGTTGACGTTACACTTCCTCTTACAAGCAGCCACAACGGTGGTTTCTCTGCCCTGATGACTGACTGACAGGCTGAGCTTGCAAGGCAAGGCACTTTTATTAATGTTACTCTGAGTGAGCAGTTTTACCAGATTTTTAAATTTTGATAACTGTTTTGATTCACAATTAAGGTGGAAATAAAAGCTTTGTGTTTAATGTATATTTTGTTGATGTTGAAATGGATTTTAAAACATATGGTATCGAAAAAGTATCGTTAGGAATTAGTGATGCACAAATAAAAATTCTTGGCGAAACCGAAAACCGAAAAAGAGGAAACCAAGACCGAAAACCGAAACCGAAACACCGAAGAAATTAAGCCATTTGTTTAAATAGCTATCTATGACTGTGTATTCTAACTTTACTAAAATCAAGGCATTGCAATTGTATAAATTAATATTAAAGTTTAATTAAAAAATATCTAGCGGAAATATGGCTACAATCTGATAGTCACATACAGTATACAGTAGCCTAAGAACAGAATAGCTTACCTATTGTTATTATTATTATTATTATTATTATTATTATTAATTGAGGCACTTTCTTGCAGGATTTCACTGAACATATCAAACAACGAGGGTGCATGCCCCTCATCTGGTGCAGAGAGACGAGTCTTTTTTCTGCGCTCTGATCTCCTGCGCTGAAGCTGCTCCGTCTCCGTCTCCACGCGGGTTCTCCGCATCCATGGCGGCCTGGATCATTTCTCGTGCGCCCTGCTTTATTTCCGCATCCAAGTAATGGTCTTTATAACGCGGATCAAGTACAGTCGCGATGAAGTGCAGAGGATCCGAATAGATCTCAGTGAAACGTGTGCTGACAGACTCTAAGAGCACTTTTCATTGTTTTCACTCCGTGGTCCGTCTCAACCTCTTTGCTCAGGAGACGCTTTGCAGGTGGAACGGATCGGGTACTGACACACGTGCAGGTCGCCTTTTCTGTTTGCGTCATCACAACATTTTCGGCCGTATTGTTTCGGTGATAAAGGTATTTCGGCCGAAAACCGAAAATGCCCTTTTGGGCCATTTTCGGCCGAAAATTTTCGGTGGCCGAATATTCGGTGCATCCCTATTAGGAATCGGTATCGAAACTGAGGTATCGAAATTGGCACCGGATCGAAAGATTCTGAACGATACCCAGTCCTACCGTCTCCTCTATATTTATATAGGTGGGCAAACGCATTTTTGTCTCAGTGCATGCATTGTCGTAGTCCAGCTGTGGTGCCGCTAGCTTAGCTTAGCGTAATGAATGGAATCCTTTGTTGCCATTAGCATGTCGTGAGTAAAAGTGACCCAACAAAAACAAAACCTAATTACTACTTGTGGTCTGCGTATTCGCTAGGGTTGGGTACCGTTTGGATTTTTACGATTCCGATGCCGAACCGGTACTTTCAAAAAGATTCCGATTCCTAAACCGATTCTTGAAAAACTGAAAAATGACATAAAATAAAGGCTTTTTATGAAGTTTTATTTTTTTAACTGAAAATTATTTAAATTTAACAATATATTAACGTTTTAAAGTACTTAAATATATTATAAGTAAACCTAAGTCACCTAACACACAACTACAATAATTTAACAAATAAAAGTTACACTATTAACAAGTAACAACAAAATAAATGTTGAGTTGGTATGCCAACCAGCTTCAAACTTTAGCAGTTTTTTTGCAGAAAAATGGCCATATTTGCCTTCTCTGGCAAGATACTACACCTCTCCTGACTTATGGCGTGTCCTGCACAGGAGAAAACTCTCTTAGAAGGTGTCCAAGAGGTCTGTACACACCCAGGTATGAGTTTGAAAGGGGAGACAATTTGGGGAGGCTGTCCCGCTTCCCCCACCACCAGGCTACAGGCTCTTGTCCTGAACGATAGACTAGCAGAGTAAGTGTTAAATGTTTACTAGTGATCACGTCCAGTCAGTGAATGGTTAATATGCTTTTACGTCCGTTTTGGTGAGCCCAGAGGGAAAATATGGCAAAAGTAGCCTACATTTACGGTAGCTAGCTAACGGTAGACTACAGAAAGTGTGATATTTTTACGTCCGTTTCAGAGCGTGTACAAAGAGCCATCTATCAGCTGTGATTGTAGAGTGCATGTCGGGGCAATAGCGCGGACACGCGCTTCACACCGCGAGCGGGCACGTGCGCCACTCGGCAGAAAGAAAAAAAGAGTCTGCTGCTGTCCGGAGCGACAGAGGGAAAATATTTCAGTCGGAACCGAAATGAGGAACCGAAATTCGCGTTCTAATCCGGTCCGAATACTTTGCGTAGGAACCGGTACCATAGTGGAACCGGGTTTCGGTACCCAACCCTAGTATTCGCAGCGAGTAAAAATAGCAATGCAAATTAAGACTAGATGATTTCCTAGGAAGATATTGATTTGGGACTATATTGGGTGGAAGTAGACTGGCAGCAGCCCGCCGAGCCCCGCGGAGCTCAGTCAGGGCAGCGGCATTTGGTTGTCCAGCAACCCAGAAACAGTGACTTTGCGCCGGCCGCAGAGCCCTGCGGGCTGCTGATATCACTGTGCCAGAGTAGCAGTGCTTCGGCTGTAGCCTACTTCCACTCAATGTAGTCCCAAGTCAATATCTGCCTCGGCAGACCCAGACTCTTGGTAGGCGGTGTCTGACGGAAGAATCTCGTTTGGATTGACAAGAAAGTCTCAAAACCTATAGGAAGGCCCTAAGAAAGGCCAGATCAGACTATTACTCATCACTAATAGAAGAAAATAAGAACAACCCAAGGTTTCTTTTCAGCACTGTAGCCAGGCTGACAGAGAGTCACAGCTCTACTGAGCCATCTATTCCTCTAGCTCTGAGTAGTGATGACTTCATGAGCTTCTTTAATGATAAAATTATAACAATTAGAGATAAAATCTATCACCTTTTGCCCTCAACTTCTAACGGTTCACCTTTAAACGCAGGACCGCTAGAAAGAACGACTAGACAAGACATATACTTAGACTGCTTTTATCCTATAGACCTTCAACAATTAATGTTAAAGATATCCTCAGCTAAGCCATCTACCTGTCTCTTAGACCCCATCCCAACGAGACTACTCAAAGAAGCGTTACCCGTGGTTAACACTTCATTACTAGATATGATCAATATGTCCTTATTAACAGGTTATGTACCACAGTCATTTAAAATAGCTGTGATAAAACCTCTTCTGAAAAAAACCACCCTCGATCCTGAGGTCTTAGCAAACTATAGACCTATATCTAACCTTCCCTTTCTATCCAAGATCCTTGAGAAGGTAGTTGCTAATCAGTTATGTGATTTTCTACATAGCAATAGTTTATTTGATGACTTTCAATCAGGATTTAGAAAGAATCATAGCACAGAGACGGCACTGGTGAAAATTACTAACGACTTTCTAACTGCTGCAGACAAAGGACTTGTCTCCATTCTTGTTTTACTAGATCTTAGTGCTGCATTTGACACTATTGACCATACCATCCTGTTACAGAGACTGGAACACTTAGTTGGCATTAAAGGAATTGCACTTAGCTGGTTTAAGTCCTATTTCTCTGAGCGATCCCAATTTGTTAACATTAACGATAAACCCTCCAAGCACGCTAAAGTTAGCCATGGCATTCCTCAAGGCTCAGTGCTTGGACCAATTCTATTTTCCTTATATATGCTTCCTCTAGGTAATATTATTAGGAAACACTCAATTAACTTTCACTGTTACGCAGACGACACCCAATTATATCTGTCAATTAAGCCAGACGAAAGTGGTCAGTTAGCTAAACTTCAAGCGTGTATTAAAGATAAAAAATCCTGGATGACCCACAATTTCCTTATGTTAAACTCAAACAAAACTGAAGTTATTGTGATGGGACCAATGCACCTCCGAACTTCATTATCTAAAGATATAGCTACTCTGGATGGAATTGCCCTGGCCTCCAGCACTACTGTCAGAAATTTAGGAGTTATTTTTGATCAGGATATATCCTTCAAGGCCCACTTAAAACAAACCTCAAGAACAGCCTTTTTCCATCTTCGTAACATTGCCAAAATTAGGAATATCCTGTCTCAAATCGATGCTGAAAAACTAGTCCATGCATTTGTTACTTCTAGACTAGACTACTGCAATTCCTTACTATCAGGTTGCTCAAATAAGTCCCTTAAGACTCTCCAGCTGATCCAGAATGCTGCAGCACGTGTTCTGACGAGAACTAAGAGAAGAGATCATATTTCTCCTGTATTGGCTTCTCTGCACTGGCTTCCTGTAAAATCTAGGATCGAATTTAAAATCCTCCTCCTGACCTACAAAGCTCTAAATGGTCAAGCACCATCATACCTAGAAGAGCTCCTAGTACCTTATTGTCCTAGTAGAGCACTACGCTCCCAGAATGCAGAGCTACTTGTGGTTCCTAGAGTCTCTAAAAGTAGACTGGGGGCCAGAGCCTTCAGCTATCAGGCTCCTCTCCTGTGGAACCAGCTCCCAGTCTTGGTTCGAGGGGCAGACACCGTCACCACATTTAAGAGTAAACTGAAAACCCTCCTCTTTGATAAAGCTTATAGTTAGGGAGTGAGGAGTTGCAGCGTCCGCCTAACCGGCCCACCTGCTTCTCTTCGTAGTCATCAGTTTTATTTATCATATAATCAATAATATAGCGAGAGTAGAGGGAGGCAGGCCAGTACAGCCCGATCCGGTTGGGGAGAGTTCTAGCCCGACCAGGCACCTCTCTTTAACCTGCCTCTCTTAGTTATGCTATTATAATTCTAGACTGCCGGGAAAGTTCCTTCCTTCCTGTGACAAACTGAGCTGCTCTCTCATCTCTACTTGTTTCCTTTTGTATGCATCCTGTCCCAGAAATGCTTGTTACTAACCTAGCTCTGGGGAGTTTACTCCCCGGAGTCCTTATGTTTCTTCTTCGCAGAGCTATGCTCTGCGATTCTCTGCAATTCCCGGCTGCGTCCTGCTGCGTCCGCCGCATCCGACATGACATGAACTTCCACGATGACCTTCGAAGTCACTGTTCCATCATCTTTAATATGACTATTATGTGCCACTGTTCATCACACCCCCAACCGGCCCGTCAGACACCTTACTACCAAGAGTCTGGGTCTGCCGAGGTTTCTTCCTAAAAGGGAGTTTTTCCTTGCCAATGTCGCAATAGCCACTGCTAATGCTTGCTCTTGAGGGAATTACTGTAATTGTTGGGGTTTTGGAATTTATAGAGTGTGGTCTAGACCTACTCTATCTGTAAAGTGTCTCGAGATAACTCTGTTATGATTTGATACTATAAATAAAATTGAATTGAAATCATCTAGTCTTAATCTGCATTGCTATTTTTACTCGCTGCGAATACGCAGACCACAAGTAGTAATTAGGTTTTGTTTTTGTTGGGTCACTTTTACTCACGACATGCTAATGGCAACAAAGGATTCCATTCATTACGCTAAGCTAAGCTAGCGGCGGCGGCGGCGCCGGACTAAGACAATGCATGCACTGAGACAAAAATGCGTTTACCCACCTATATAAATATAGAGGAGACGGTTTTCATGCTTCTTATTCATCACTGGTAACCTGTATTTATGTTTAAAATCAATAAAAATTTCCAATCACAAAAAAATATAGAGGAGACAGTGAATAACCCTGTTTCAACAAGCGGTGGCGTATTCCTTTAAGGCTGATGGGAATGTCATTAGTTTTGCCGGTATTTGGTCAAAAAGAAATTATATTTGATCTGATGATGAAAAGTTAGAGGAATATAAATGTGTAAAACCAATTTTACTAACAATCCATCTAATAAATCTTGAAATATTTCACCCAAAATGGCAAATGTGAACCTTGTGGTGGCGTGAGAGGAGAAGTCAGAGGATGTCCGAAGTCAGTAGGATTCATCATCTGAGCACCATGAATGTCCCCCCCACCCAGCAGATGTTGATATAGTTCAGTCTGGATCAAAATGGCACTCCAACTAGCGTGGCTAAAAATAATTTCTTTCTACACTTTGGGGGCTCTGTGCCACTATTTCAGACACTTTGCAATGAAGATCCCCGTGGGCTCCACAGCAGGATATACAGATTTTTACACTGGCACACTGAATCATGTCTCATGAATTTTAATATTCGAATGAATAATGGGGGGAATAAAGTGGCTTTGGTGCATCCCTACTATTAAAACACTTGAGTGAACTTTGAATCCTAATTGACCAATAAACACCAAACCTTACTATTACGTAGTCAACTGAGTGAGTCTGTAAGATATTAACTTCACTACTCTTGATATTTCTAGTGCGGTTACTAAAAGTATGACTCATCGGCGTGGCTCCCTCTACAACCACAGCGAATCTGAATCCAGATATCTGTAGAGTGTGATGATAGTAATGCTGCTGTCGTGTGTGGGGCAGCTTCTCACCGCTGGCGGTCTGACTTGTAAGTGGCTGTGAGTTCATCAAATAAGGTACTGTTCATCTCCATGAAGGCCTTCAGTACGTTGTACACCAGCGCCACGATGGCCCTGCGAGGAGGGAGCACACAGAGGGATCACAGTTCAACATCCAGCTTTACAGCGGCTATAAACTTTTACAGTTTTATAGAGTCCATTTATAGAGCAACTTGTAGGGTTTCATTTCTTTTATACTTTAGGTCTTGTAGAAGGTTAGACTTTGAAAAGTGAATATTTTCATATTTATTGTGGTTGTTCAAATCCAGCCTGTCGGGTCATCAAGTCCACATTTTTTCTATGCAGCTGGTCTCACTGCATGTGTCAATCCTCAAATGATTCTCCTCACACAACAACTCAATGTCTGGCTGCTGGCTGTTATGTCTCCTCATTCTTGCCTGTTCCCTAGTTCCCTAAAAGGCTCAGAGTTATAAGTAGGGTTGGGTACCGAGACCCGGTGCTTTCACAGCCGGTTATGAGCAATGTACAGGTGAAATAAGTCATTGTTATAAGTTAGTGACTGTATGTTGTTCTGTGCTCCTTTGTTTTATTATTTTTTTCAAATCGTTTTGTAAAAGTATCGTTTTAACACCGGTATCGGGAAAAAATCTAAACGCTAGCCAACCCTAGTTATTAGACTGTGGTCCGTCATCGGACTATGAAGAAGTATTTCCAACCTTATCAGTTGGTGTCCATATTTATTGTTGTTAGACTTGACCTAGCGCTCCCTTGGGTGCTTCCTTATCACGTGTCCAATTTCTCCATTTTGAGGCTGACATGCCTTACAAAAGTCCAGTCCACTCTAGTGCGTATACAAATACATGTTTTTGGAAAAATACAATTAAAAAAAAACAAATGTTTATTTAATTTCTCCCACACTTCAATTCACAGGGGATGCCAACCTAAAAGTTTATTCTTTAAGAACAACTTTTTTTTTTTTTTTCTTTTTATATAATTGAAAATGAAATCATACATTTCATTTTCCAGATGTTTCCAAACTTTCCAGAACTACTAGAGTTGGGAACATGGACACAGGAAGTGAGGTTGCTGCAGCATTCCCTTTATTAGAATAATAAAATGGTCAATTTATAATAGAAGTGTAAATTATCCTGGCCATTCAGATTAATGTAAAACCCACACATGTTGACAGTATGATGCCCTTTGGTGGTACTTTCTCTCAGTATCCTTAATTCTTACTGGCTTCTGGTGTGAGAGGAAGAGGTCTTTTTTAAATGTTATGTAATTTGTACTTTGTATTGATCCCTAGTGGGGAAATGAAAATTTAAAACATTATCAAACCATAACTGTCCTTGCTCACATCCCATTTCTTCAAATGAATGTTCCTAACAATACTGGGATGTGAACCTTGTACACAGTTTCAAGTACATTTATTTTTAAAGACTTTTGCTTTCTGCAGCAAATAGCTGCTGTTCTCCACTGTTGACAGTAAACAGAGTGTTGTGATCTTCGGGTGTACTTGAGGCTGAAACACAATCGTGAGAAAAACAGGAAAAACCGAGAAGAGCTGCTGATAATGCTGCTGATCAGCAAAAATCCAAAGACACCACATGAGTTAGTGTGGGAACATAAAAAGGGGGGGGGGGAATGAGCCTTGTTTATGACAGAAGGCAGGTGCAGAGTTTCTTTTAACGTCACTCACGGGTTCCAGTGCTCTTTGGAGATCCTGTAGAGGCTGGCGAACATGATGGGCAGGATGACGCTGGAGTTCTCCTCGATCAGACTCATGATGTACTCGTTGTTCCAGTAGTACAGAGCTCGCTCTGCAACCTGGGACCAGGGAGACAAACACGGCCAGTCAACACAAATCCAGAATAGTACTGGCTTTAATGCAGTCTTGAACCAAACTGTATCACAAAGTCTAGGGGCCGACAGACTATCAGGGACGTTTTTTTTATTTGCAGACAATCTGTGCCTGCCTTTTATTTGACCGATAACCGATAGAGCCAATGAATTAAAAAGGGCACTACTTTGGCGCCGCTGCAGCTCTGTGTCTGTCCCAAATCCTCATCTACAGATCATCTCGGTAAAGAGCTTTTTTTCTCTTCTCCCAGGCTTTCTCAAGATAACTGGCTAATTTATATCTATTTAATCTATGTTTCCCATGTGAAAAGCCATCTCTTAGTAGTTACAGTATATATTATATAGAAATGGGCATTTACTGTTGTTAAATTTAGTACTTTTTGTTTGTTACAAGAAGATTTACTTAAGATTTGAATGCATAAGACATCGACTTGTATCAGAGTACTTTATTTTAATCTTAATTTTTATGAAATGATTTTCATTTTTACTGTAAATGCATACCGGTTATCGATTTCATTAACTACTAATAAACGGTATCGGTCCTGAAAGACCTAGTATCGGTCGAGCCATAACACAGTCCTGAATTCATTCTCTACATGCTTGTTTCAACACCACAGCTGTTGCAGGTAAATGACACTTACACATGTTCCACCAAAACAAGTTCCTTCCTGAGACTATTTAGCAGAGGCACCGTGGCTTAGCGCCGCCCAAGACGATTGTGATTGGTTTAAAGAAACGCCAATAAACCAGAGCACGTTTTTCTCCCATCCCAGAATGCTGTGTGGACTAGCCAGACCTTCCTCCGCAGCACTGTGGAGGAAGGTCTGGCAAAGCGAGACTAGACGCTCACTGACCTGGAAATGCGGGCTGGAGACACATCTGGAGATCTGTTTGAAGAGCGGCTCCTGGATCTTGACGAACTGTGTTGGTTCGATGACGTCCAGGATCTCCTCCAGCTCGCCTAGAAACATTACCTGCACCGCAGCACAGGAGGAAAACCTTAGTACCAACGAACACACACACACACACACACACAACACACACACACACACACACACACACACACACACACACACACACACACACACACACACACACACACCTCAAACTCAAAGAAATTAGCCTCACCTCTTTTTGACTGCAGGTTTTTGGCCAAAACTTCAGTAAGCCTCTGATGACCTGAGGACGAGGAAGAGACACAGACTGATTCCTTACGTTTTTTTTTTTCCTCCAATTATTTGTTTTCACTTCAACTCCTCCTTTCACCTCAGTGAGGCGCTGTCTGCCCCCTTTCTGATCCACCTGCACCCCAATAATCAGCTGTAGTGACAACAGTGTAGCAGGCAAAGATCAACTTCAGACAACGTTACTGTGGCAGTAATTGATTAATCAACTTTGGCTGGCAAAGAAACATCTGAAGTTGATAGAAAACAATTGATTCTGTGTTAAGACTATTATAGTAGATTATATATATATATATATATATATATATATATATAGTATAGTATAGTATAGTAGAGTAGTCTCCTCCTGTTGGGATTAGTGGATACTTACTGGTTCTGTTAATGTTGGGTCTTTCTCTAGGAACTGTACAATGCAATACGCCAACTGCGGGGACAGGAGCGACATGTTAGAACACACTTTAGCCCTTTAGCTTAGCCTACAACAGCAGCTCAGATACACCGAAACTTTTTTTTTTTACCTCTCAGAACACGGGAGTTGCTGCTCTACCGCTGCCTCCATCAGTTAGTCAGTTTGTGTTGTTGTGTGACTTTGGTGTTTTAAATGTTGGTTCGGATTCACCAAAGTCACACAATAACACAAACTGACTAACTGATGGAGGCAGCGGTAGAGCAGCAACTTCCGTGTTCTGTGAGGTAAAATGTCTTTTTTTTTTTGTCAGAGGAGGCTGGTGGCTTTGAAGAGAGCAGAGATAACGGCTTCAGTTCCCTGTCGTAAAGGGCCGTCTGACAGCACGGTAGAGTGCTGAAAATATTCTAAATATATCTATCTAAAATGTGTTTAGCTGCTGCCCCCCGTCCACAGCAGGACATTGCTTAGCTTCCCTGTCGGTACTCCTGCCGGCTTCTCCAAACTCCAAATAGACTAATTTCTGGACACAGTCAGGAAGTTTCAGTTGTTTTGTGGCCACTGTGTGAGAAATACTAGGGTAGTCACCAGGTAGAAGAAACTTTACACACACACAAAAACAAACACATATTTTACCTGTGCGTGGAAGAGGGACAGACTCCTGACAGTGTGGAGGGGGATCAACACTTTGACCAGAAACTGTTTATGCTCCGCTTTCAGTGGCAGAGCGAAACCATTGATTATACTGGGGGTGCGGGGGGCGGGGGAGAGAGAGAGAGAGAGAGAAAGGGGAAAAAAATAGAGAAAATATAAACATAAATTCAACATGAACACATGAAAGAGTTCCATTGTGACCCTGTGAAAGCAAGTGAAAGATCAATGAGCAGCTGACATAAAGAAGAGTGTTTATACGGCCGATAGAGCCTGGAGGAGACATAAAGAGACGGGAGCGCTGATCTCACCTTCAGGCTCACAGAGAAGAGACGGGACGCCTCTTTAAAGCTCCAGACTCACAAAATAACAACCACGATCCGGCACCAGGGTTCCTCTACATTCTGATTCACTGGATTGTCTTTTGGAGAGCTTTTGAAGGATGGACAAGCTGTCAAAACTGGACCTATCATTTTTAGGTTCATTAATGTAACATCAAATGATTTCGGGGTATCACAGCCCAGAGTGGGGTCCTGTGACATCCCCACACCACGAGGCCGCTTGTGTAGAATTAGTCCATAGCCATCTTCAATGCTGTTGCCAGCTAAATGTCAGAAACATTATGTTGTTACATTTGTTTTTCGGTTAATTATTTGGAGTTTTGGAGTTAACTACTTGCCAGGAAGCCCTTTTTGGGGAGAGCCTCAATTTTGTCTGCTCCTCTTCTCTCCGGTTTATTTTTTGGGTAGTTAGGGTTAGTTTTGTCCCTCATAAAATTTCACTTTATGAGTTGTTTTTTTAACATTAATATGCGTTCCCCCAGCCTGCCTATGGTCCCCCAGTGGCTAGAAATGGTGATAGGTGTAAACCGAGCCCTGGGTATCCTGCTCTGCCTTTGAGAAAATGAAAGCTCAGATGGGCCAATCAGGAATATTCTCCTTATGAGGTCATAAGGAGAAAGGTTACCTCCCCTTTCTCTGCTTTGCCCGCCCAGAGAATTTGGCCCACCCATGAGAGAGAGAGAGACATCATGGCTTTCAAACAAGCAAAGTGGCAGTTGGTCAAGGCCAGTATACATAGTCAGATACAGTATTAGGGGACCACTAAGGTCTATATAAAAGAGACTTCAGATACAGTATTAGGGGACCACTAAGGTCTATATAAAAGAGACTTCAGATACAGTATTAGGGGACCACTAAGGTCTATATAAAAGAGACTTCAGATACAGTATTAGGGGACCACTAAGGTCTATATAAAAGAGACTTCAGATACAGTATTAGGGGACCACTAAGGTCTATATAAAAGAGACTTCAGATACAGTATTAGGGGACCACTAAGGTCTATATAAAAGAGACTTCAGATACAGTATTAGGGGACCACTAAGGCCTATATAAAAGAGACTTCAGATACAGTATTAGGGGACCACTAAGGCCTATATAAAAGCATCCAAATAGCACCATGTCATGGGACCTTTAACCAGAACTGATTAGTTTGTTATTTTGGCTCAGTCTCTCTGTGACCTTTAATTTTAAGCTTCCATATTTGGCACCAAAAAAATCTAAATTCATCTGATTTTGTGTCACTTGTGCTCCCCTGGAGCTGTGAGCTCCTGAAACAGAGCTCCAGTGTGTCTACCCTTCGTCACACGGTGCATCCACCTACAGGTGGTTCAACAAATGGGTGCACGAGTTCAGGTTGGTTTACTGAAATCACTGGAAGAGGCCCGAAGAAGTTGATATATAAAAGGAAGTTACTTAGGATTGTGTTTATTTGACCAACAGTTGCAAATTGCAGGTATTAAATTTACGCTATGAAAAACTAGTGATTTATTATAATTTTTCTTTTAAAATGTATTTAATAATCCGTTTTGTTTTTAAGGTCCTTATCATAACTGCATCGGTCAATCGATCGATGCTGCTGGAATGAGAAAACTGAGTCAAGCTTACATGAACGGAAACATTGATTATCAGAATTCTCACTGGTGTATCTTCATCTGTTCACCACCTAAGGGACTGATTGACTGTTTTTGGGCTTCCTTCTGAAGCATGGCAGGCCTGTGGACCTCAGTTTAGCTCCCAAGCTGTCTGCAGGGTTTCTGAAGGTTTCACCAAGTCAAATTAAAAGACTTTTTAAGAGCATTATGAATGAAATTTAAGACCTATCACGACATCAGAAACAAAGTGAGATTTAAGAGTCCGGAAACATTGACTGAAACAATTATATATCATATTATATATTATAGCACTGGTGTATAAATCGGCTGCAATATAAGATGCATGTTGGTCTCATTCATAGTCGTAATAAAGCAAATTATATTTGGACTAGCGACAGAAAGAACTACAACACCAGAGAATAAAGATTTAAAAAAAAAAAAACATTCTGAAGTACTGCGGGAACATTTCAAAGAGCATTAGAGCAGGGCTCAACCCTAACTTTTTAAAGTGGTTGCCGGCTTGGCAACCAGGCATCAGCTTATGGTTGCCTAAATTGACAATACGGTTGCCATGTTTTAAACTGCCTATATTTGGAGCTATTCATTTCTTATGGAACTATTCCACACATTTTAATAATGAAACAATGAGAGAATGGCTTGCAATATAATTTCCCATCCCCTCTCAAATAGGGGTGCAACCAGAGATGCTCACAAGTCTCTGAGCTAGAGTCCAAGTCAAGTCTCAAGTCTCTGAGCTAGAGTCCAAGTCAAGTCTCAAGTCTCTGAGCTAGAGTCCAAGTCAAGTCTCAAGTCTCTGGGCTAGAGTCCAAATCAAGTCTCAAGTCTTTGAGCTAGAGTCCAAGTCAAGTCTCAAGTCTCTTGTGGTTATAATAATAATAATATAATAACAAGAATGCTTTACTTTTAAGTTAATATCAGTATGTTGCCTTGTAGCTTGAACATACAGTACAGTACAGAGAATCCTCAATTATTTGTTATTTACTTAGTGGCAGATCCATGTAATGTGCACTGCCTATGCAACTAATCATACCTTATAAACTACTGTAAGTCAACACATCCCAGACTCTCAAACCAGTGTAACGTTATAACTAAATGAAACTGTAACGTTATATGATCAACAATAATCCTGTAACCTGTTTGCAGACAACGTTAATAATTAACGTGATGGCAGACAGCGGCACGTAAATGATTAACGTAACGTTAATCGACCACCACAAGTTTGGCAATTAAACAAACGCTCATTTATATTTGATAAGGAAGACAGTCGGAGTTAACCTCCCGTAACGTTAGGTCGTAGCTAAAGCAAGAAGCAAGCTAACGCTAGATGGTCAATGCTGAGCTAAACATGTTTACTCACCTATCAGGGTGCGTTTTCAGATGCCTGATAAAATTGGATGTGGTTGAGCCAGAATCTTTTATCGTGATACCGCATATTTTGCATTGAGCGCTTCTTTTATTTGGGCCGTCTTGTTTAAAGTTTTTGAACCCAAAGCTTACGATGAATGGCACAGCAGCGGCCGGTGCATTTGACATGTATGTTTGTTTGTTGTCCTCTCATGTGTGGCCGCGCGCGCGCAGCCAGCAATACATACGTAGGCAGGTTATAGGTAACGGAGGGAGGGGTACAGCGAGCTCGTCAGACGTTTCCTAAAAATAAACATTGTTCACGAGTCCCGCAGCTTGAGTCCGAGTCGAGTCTGAAGTCTTTCGAGGACGAGTCTCAAGTTGAGTCTGAAGTCACTGTGTGTGCGACTTAAGTCGCACTCGAGCCCTAGTCTCAAACTCGAATCCCCATCTCTGGGTGCAACGGCTCACAAAACTCACGCTTGGGATCATGGTTTGGAGTCACCGATTGGATCCATTTTCAGATCAGTACAAAAAAAATACCTCAGCCAATTTAAGACTTTTTAAGACCCCGCAGAAACCCTGGTCTGGCTAAATGTTATATTGAATATTCAAGAGCACAGATGTATCTTTGAGGAGATCATGGAGCTATATTTTAAATAGGTTTCATTTATTTATTTATTTTTAAATCAAAAATATAAGCAAAATCTGTGACCAGTCTGAGGAAATCCCCCTCAACTCTGTCTGCATGTCCAACGATCCCAAACTACTCCTGACACACAGCTGATAAACTGTCTGTGCTAGTGCCGTCTTTCTTTATTGATTTAAAAGATGGCTGAGCCAAGAGGATTCATTTATTTCTTATCTACAAGTCAAACCTTGTTCCTGACTCTTCCCAAAACCAAACCTCTACTCGGATATGGCTCCTTAAAAAATCTGCATATTTTAACATTCTCATAATTTCTTATCAATCTTTTGCGCTCTGTGGTCTTGACAAAGAGCTGTATCTCCGTAAGAGTGCATGATTAAATAAATAGATGAAAAACATCCTCATATTGGTACGACTAAACAAAACCAGGCAGATATCGGGGTTGCGCTCAGGCTAAAAGCATCCACTAAGAGGGGAGAGTGGAAACGTGTGTCTGCACATACCTCCCCAGGATCTCCAGCAACTCAGCCACTCCGTTGAAGTGCTCCGTCTCATAAACAAAACTGCAGAGCAGACCGAGAGGGAGGCGCAGAAAAGAGGAGACAGAAACGAGACTGAGGTTAAACAACGAGCAAGATGGCAAAACCAGATGATTTCTAAATGAACATGTCCAATGAAGACTATAAATGCTTTATATTGTTTATTTAAGAATTCCCTTGAATCTATGCATCGCGTCTATTGGACTCCCTCCAAAATGTTTAGAAGTGGTCTGACAGACACACCAAATAGTTGGAAATGTAAGAGAGGACGGCCAATTACTCCACGTCCTATGGTCCTGTGATAAGGTCCAGGAGTTTTGGACTGGGATACAAGATAACCTATGTGGGATTGCAGAGACCCAGGTTCCATTCAGCCTGAGATTATTTTTGTGGGAGACGGGTCAATCCTAAAAGGGATGGATAGGCAAATAATAAGCTGGGTCCAGACTAGTTTAATAATAAAAAAGAGATGCACCGATTGACCGGCCAGTGACCGGAATCGGCCGATTTTCACGTGCTCGGCCATGACCGGTGACCGGCCGGTCAGTCTGACTTATGCCGATTTTATGCCGGTCAAATGCACTCGGGCGCCGCATGATTAACATCGCGCAAGATCAGCATCGCGCAAGATCAGCTGTTCATGAAATGTTATAAAGTTGTAATTATACACTGCTCTGCAGAGCAGTCTGCTCTGATTTCAGTCTCTCTCTTTTTTTTTTTTTTTTTTTTTTTTTTTTTTTTTTTTTTTTTCAATAAGTGGAACATGAAAACCGCGGGTCCCGTGAAATATGACAGCTACAGTTTATTGGAAAATAGCGTTGGGCACACTGACTTTGATGAATTTTTGCTGTTGATCAGACCCCAGATGAGACAAGAAGCTAACATTAGCAAACGCTGCGGTGACTGTCCCTCTGCCTCTGATGCTGCAAGAGACGCTGTGTTAAAGTTACTGTTTAAAACGCTTTCCTCCGACCCGCTGTATTAACGTTACTGTGTAAAACGCTTTCCAGGTTAGTGGGGGTGCATATACCGCTCCACACCAACATTAAATACGTAGTAATCTTCCCCCAGCGTTTAGTTTGTTGCTAAACTGTGTGTAAAATTAGTGGTGACATTTATGTTTTCAGGTAACGTTACTGTTGACGTTCAAACAGGCCTGCGTGTGTTTTGAGAAATATCTTTATACTACAAGGCTATATTTATTATATTAAGTTGGTTATTGGATGTGAAAAGAAGGAAATGGTTCTAACATTGCTCTTTAGATGTGTGTGAATTTCCCACAGCAGGAGTAATTTATATAGTTATATTTTATAGTGATCCATTATCTGTTCTATGCAAAATGTTCTATTTAAGAAAAGATAGAAAATAAATATTTGGGTGTGCTGTAAAGTGGTTAGAAAAAATGAAATCGGAATCGGCAAAAATCGGTATCGGCAGGTCAAACTCAAAGAAAATCGGAATCGGCCTAGGAAGTTCTAATCGGTGCATCTCATATATACTATATACTATACATATAGTACAGGCCAAAAGTTTGGACACACCTTCTCATTCAATGAGTTTCCTTTTTATTTTCATGACTATTTACATTGTAGATTCTCACTGAAGGCATCAAAACTATGAATGAACACATATGGAATTATGTACTTAACAAAAAAGTGTGAAATAACTGAAAACATGTCTTATATTTTTGATTCTTCAAAGTAGCCACCCTTTGCTTTTTTATTAATAAGGGAAAAAATTCCACTAATTAACCCTGACAAGGCACACCTGTGAAGGTAAAACCATTTCAGGTGACTACCTCATGAAGCTCATTGAGAGAACACCAAGGGTTTGCAGAGTTATCAAAAAATGATGCCTTCAGTGAGAATCTACAATGTAAAGAGTCATGAAAATAAAAAGGAAACGCATTGAATGAGAAGGTGTGTCCAAACTTTTGGCCTGTACACCACACACACACCCACATACACACACACACCCACACACACACACCCACACACACCCACACCCACACACACCCACACCCACACACACGGGCTACCCAGGTGCCCAGACAGATTATTTTAAGAGGATGGAAGAATGAAGATCAATCCAGAAGTGGGCTTGTGAGATGGCTAAAACGGTTTGCCAGATTGGATGTCTATGAGAGTTGGTTAAAAAAAGAATTCCCATGAATCCCAGTAAAAGACTAATATTCCCAGGAAGTAATGATTCAATTCAAGTCAAAAGGAAAACCTCGTCTCAATCAACTTGAGTCGAGCCAATTAAAAATAGACGCGTGGTGCAAAGAACCCTGTGGTTCGTTTGGTGAAAACAAATGACCAACCTGTCATAAGAGATAAATACAAACGGACAGACTTTCCCACACATTTGAAGAACTAATGTCCACTCACCGTAGAAAAATATTATTGATCTGTTTTCGTATAAAAGCCCTCAGACCCAGGAATTTGCCGT